>NC_022034.1:2659943-2671570 GCF_000317375.1 Microtus ochrogaster
AGGAAGGAAGGAAGGAAGGAAGGAAGGAAGGAAGGAAGGAAGGAAGGAAGGAAGGAAGGGAGATTAGACACTTCAAGGGAGACAGAAGGAATAGACATTTCAAGGGCTAACCATCAATACTCTATTTCCTCCAAAGAATCCTCAGCTCTTAGTCTCTACCACCTCCTGGTAGCCCATTGATTGTGAATTCATCAGTGGGTCAGTGTATGATTGAGTCGGAGCCCAATCACCTGACATAGGACCTTCCTCCAAGCTTTGGAGGAACATTTATGATTCAACTCACAACTGTCTGCTAAGGCTAAGGACCACCCTTGATGGGAAGACCATCCATATAATTTAGCAGATCATGGGGGGGGGGGCGGGTTCCTCCACTTATCATTCCAACTGGATACTCAGCTAAATTCTGTGGGTAGCAAATAGTCCAAGCAGACCTAGTGAGGTCCCATAAACATTTAAAAGCCAGCAGAACTATCAGGGTTTTCCGTATCTCATTTACATCACAATACAGCAATTCCAGAACGGAAGTCCGCTGAGACTCCAAGAAAGAAAGTAGCAGACGTTTCCTCTTTGCAATATTCTCGGGTTGTCACCGTCTTTCTACATAGCTTCCTCTGATTTATTTTATTATCTATCTTTGCATATAATAAAAATAACTGTGAGCCTACTGTTATTGAGTTTTGTGAGTCCTTGGGACTACCGAACCCGAGACTGGTGTAGATAGCTCCTCAAACCTGCAGCTAGCTGTCGGAAGTGAGGGCCTTTTGCGGAGAACTGAACCTTCAAGCACTGTGTCTCACCTTTCTCCAAGCAGTACTGTACACATTTTGCTTCCTGGTGATCCCACCAGCACACTGAGCGTTTCACAGAGCTGAATGGAAAACTAGCTTGCTGAGGGAATTAATATTTCTGAGACATGTGTGTCTGAAGTTTAGAGAGATGATGCCTGTTATTTCTTGAACACTCCTGTTGATTAAGCTTAGCACCATCAGAGAGCTCCACACTCCTCCCCCTACACTGCCAACTTCAGTTGCTTCAGTGAAACTGGCAAAGCCTCTGAAGAAAATCCTAAGGAGACTGAGTCAACAAAAACTGTGCCTTAGAAAAACAACAAAGATTCGAAATCAGGAAGAAACGGCTATGAGTAATAACACCTGTCATCAAATAAAGGATGTTTTGTGTGAGAGAAAAAAAATGTGTTTCTTTTCTGCTTCTCTTTAGACAAATGGAGGAATAAAGATGAGTAACTGGTTATTAAAACTCATCTTGAATACATCTTAAAACATTCTTAACCATCACCACCCTTCCAACAATGAGATGGGCTGCTTTATAAAGTTATTCTCTTTGTGTGGCTGAAAGTATTCAAGCAGAGTCTGGATTACTATCTATTCCATGATTCATTCACTTAATAAATATTCATAAGGATTTGTTATATTCAAGGCCCTGCTGAGACTATGGGAGAGGCAAAGATAGAGCAGATCTTTCGGCCCAGATAGCCTGAAACTGAAACTTGAATTAGAATTAAACATCAAAACACCAGGCAAGCAGACGCATCCTGGAAGGTGTTCAAATCAAGCACCGTAGGAAGCGAGTTGTGAGGCTTGACTGCCCATCATGGGTGCTGCAGGTATTTTGACTTTGTATTTTACAATCTGCTCCCCGTGGAGAATCAGGAAGTCAGTTCATATCATACTCGGACTAAAGTTCTTACAGGACATTCTATAGCAACAGAGAAAATGTAGGGTCATTATCTCATTTCCTTCTGTCAGAGGTAAAACATCTTCTGCAGGGAGGCTGGCTGGGAAGAAAACGGGGCTGAAATACATTTTGTACATGTATGAAACTTTAAAATAAACCCACTATTATGCATAATATATGCTAATAAAAACTAAGACATAATTTTAAATAATGGTAATAATAAAAAGTATTCTTTTTATAATTTTCTAAAATATCTAAATAATTTCTAGTTAAAGTACCCACTTTATTAAGAATGAAGAATAAACAAGTAACATTAATTCTGTGTTCTAACTTAATTTACTATATTGGTGTTAAGCCATGACTAAAATCAAATGTCTGAAGTTGGATAGTTACAAAGAGACAAGGTTGTTTAGCTGATGGTTCAGGAAAATGAAAACCCAAGATCTCCAGCCCTCCCCTTGTGCCCTTTGCTGAGGTCAGTTGCCTACTAACTATATAATGAAGTGAGACAGGAGATGGTCGCTTGCTGATGCCACATAGTTGGGGTGTCTTCACCTTTTTAATTAACTACTCCCATAAGGCTAAATTGGGGTCCTTAAATAAAATGCATTAATCTCTTCCAAGGCTGATACACCCAATGCCCTAACTACGTCCCAACTAGCACCTACCTCTTAAAGTTTCGGCACCTCCAAGTGGTAATAAATTAAGGCCCAAATTTCAAGAATGTGGAACTTTAGAAAACACTATCAAACTCTATGCAAACCAGAGGAATAAGTGAAACATTAGCATTTCAACATATAAAAACAATTGCTGAGATATTTCACATGCTTAGTGGGAAATTATTTTATATTTATTCAATATCAAACCTAAAATGTACAGTAGCTAAAATTAAACAAAATTAAAATTCAATTTCTCAGTCATATTAGCCATATTTCAAGTGTTCAGTTTACATACAGTTAATATCTACCTGTAACATGAAATTAAAAGATAAACATGCTAGGTAAATTGATGAATAGTGTACTATTTACCTTCTAAAAACACAGAGGACATGTAAATGAAGTTTATAAGGCATTTATCAAAAATGTGTTAGTTACTGGTGTTGTGAAAAAAGTATCATTAATGACATCAAAAACAACACAAGAAAATAAACATTTTACTTAGGTCATGAATGTCCTAAAACCATGTTGTTATGGTTAAAGGGTTCCATTTTCATAAAGCAATTTTATTTATTTGGTTTTTCAAGACAAAGTTTCTCTGTGTGACAGCCCTAACTTGCTTTGCAGACCAGGCTGGACTCACTTTCCTCAACTGCTTGAACTCACAGAGATCTGCCTGCCTCTGCCTCCTGAGTGCTGGAATTACAGGCCACATACGCCAACACCACCCAGCACATAAGGCAACTTTTAATTGTGGGGGAAATTATCCCAAACTTTCCCTCAACATTTTGTTACCTGTCTGCTGGGGTCAGCCAAGTCCAACTTAAAAGGGGCTAGAAAAAGGCTGCCCCCTTCTCTGTGTGATTAGGGAGACTCTCACCACACATACACTCTTACATTTAAATTTATTACCAAAAAAATCATTTTGAACTCTATGCAATCATATATACATATGGTAAATGGAAGAGAAAGGTGGGGCTCAAGCCCATTGCTCAAAAATGCAGGCCACACCCTCCAGCCACATCAGGCACTCCAAGTTTCCACATTCTTCACTAGAGAGACAATTTGAAATATAGCCCTCATTTTTTTAAATATGCTAAAACTAAATTATAAATAAGTCCAAAATGAATATCTCATGAAAAACAATCTGGATATATGATATAGCTTTTGCTGGTGGCTAAGAACTGAAATGCTAGTCTACTTTCTAAAATGTTTTTGATTCTGTACAGAAAGCAGGTCTTACTAAATTAAGACAAATCCTGAGTTAGCTAAATACCATCTGAGTCTGGAATTGTAAGGGGTTATAGTAGACTTAGCAGAATACTTTGTAACTATCCAAACTGTTTACTCCACAGTTCCAGTTTGAGCAAACCCACTAAAAGAATGGCAGGTTGAAGCCAGTTCCTCAATGCTACAGTGTGGCGCCTAGTGAAAGATAGTTGGGTCACAGAGCAGAGTCTACATGAGTGTAATCTTCTCCCTGGGGACAAGTTAGCAGTTGAGGAAAGGGAGTCCTTTTGTCTCTTCTGTACATTTCCTTTTGCTCTTTCTCCTTGTGTTTAAGGCAGAAGACCTCACTAGCCTCTAGAACCATGAAGCAAGATTAACCTCTTTCTTTACAAACTGCCTATTCCTTGGTTTCTTTTAGAACAGAAATCAGCTCAGACTCCAACCTTGATGTCTCTGATAGTTCTCTCATCATAACAATTCCTTTGGCTTCTTTGAAGGTTGAGTTTGAGGAGCCTGAGCTGACATGGATCTATATTTTAAATATAAACGTATTTTAAATGCTAAAAAAAAACCCACTTAGAACTGGTTTGTGTGGCTCTCCTTCACAGAACAAAACCCAACAGCCTTCTAGTTAATGTTCTGTCTGTGAAGCCTTCCTTGAAAAATGAATAAAGGCTTTTGAGCCATCACACATCTTCTAGGCTGTTTGATAATCATATTTCTCAGTAGGAAAATGATCCTGTGAATTATTTTTAGCTTTGTTTATGTAAATAAGCCTGCTCAACCCAGCTAATTGCCTTTTGTAAGATGAGAAATCAGTTCCCAACAGAACAGTCTTAGCATGGCCTTCTAAAGATCACCATTTTTAAATTTTTATAAGAAATAGCCCGTTGTCACATTTAAATATCTTAAATCTCTGATTTAAAGAGTTCCATTGCATAATCTCAGACTCAGTCTCCACAGGCCAGAAGGAAAACAAGGAGGGAGGCATGAAAGCCCTTTGGGGTTCTCTGCTGCTCCCCCAGCACCATAAACCCTTCACACGGCAAGTCAGCTTGGTCTTCACAGTGTTGTTCCCTCATATCCAGAAAGCCAGTTGCTCCCTAACCTCCTTGGCTTCCTTGTAAGGCCTTTCTTCAGGCGTATTGTTCTTTGACCTCCAAATACGTGGTCCTCAACAGGGTTGTTGTGTTCTTCTCTTCCTCCAGCCCTACCCTATCTCCTGTTGAATTAAAGTGACTCCTAATGAGTATATAAGCTGAAGATAAGCACCAAATGCTATCGGAGGGAGTCTGCCGTACCATGTGTTTGAAATCATTAAAATCTTATCTTGACTTTCTCACAAGAGCGCCATTATCTCTGTTTTCCACACAGGTTAACAGATCCAGAAAGACCAAGTGGCCCAGAGCCTTTAAATTACTATCAAGCCTGGACGAGTACTTACACACTCTGACTTCATTTCTCTTCCCAGTGAGCCCATGTGCCCATTGTTATGATATTATTTCATTCAGGAATTATTTACTCTTCCCTTCAGATCGTTAATATAGACATTAAACAAAACCAGACCTCACGCTGACCCTATAGTCGACACATTGCCCAGAGTCATTAGGATCTGTCCTCCAGCCAGTTCTCAGTGCATGTGACAAGAGCACACAGCAAAGCCAATGCTAATTAGGTTGGCAAAGGAGATTTATTGAGATACTGTATCAAATGGATTGCAAAAATATAAATATATGTGTGCTAAGGTACATTCATTGTGCTCGGTAAGTTCTTAATTCTATTGAAAAAGCTATCAAGGCTGTCTGGCATTATTTGTCTTTATAAATGTATTGCTTTATAGCAGGGCTCTTTCGGCAGCTTAGAGTCTATTATCTTCTCAGAGTTTCACAATGAGCAATCATTCTGTTAGTTTTTGAAAGGAACTATTTCACAAAAGGAATTCAAACACAGATTCTTTATTCCACAATAATTATTAATAATGCCATCAGCAATTAACCCTAATAAGAGTGCTGGACTAAAAGAGTCGTGAAGACAGTGTTAGTTATCTTAGAATCAAAATGAAGATTTTTGATTTTTCCATTCTCCTCCCTTGCTGTAAATAGAATGGCTTACAGAAAGGGGAAAAAAATGTTGCCTATGAAAGGCTCAGAGACCAGGTTTGTAGCTGTGCCCTCCAAACACTACTTACTTCCACTTCCATGTCTGACTTTCAGATGCATGTTCCTAGGCTTGTACTTGCGTCTGTTTGCTTCCTTGCTCTAGAACTCTTTGTGAGAGCTGCTGCTCCTGCACCTTGCTGATATACCACAACACTGTGCCTACGGTATGGTATTACACTGGTAGGTAGATGAAGCCATAGGTTTTGTACAAGTCAATGGATTTCTTGCATCCTGAAGTTGAAATTTTGGAATGTCATGAAAGAGAAGGAAATTTCATTTAAGCTAAAGCCTGAATGGTGTTCCGATGATGGCTCCAAAGCATATCTTATATGAATAGGAACCAGGGCAACTAGGAATTAAATTAACAACCAACCACCATGCTTCCTTAACCATAACTGCATATCCTTACACCTAAGACATTCACCATTTGAACATTGGCTTTACAGTTTCTATTGTCCTTGATGGAAAAAGGCCAGACAACAAGTGCTTCTCATATATATATATATATATATACATACATACATACATACATAAGATAATATATGTATCTTCCTCCAAGGGTATCTGCCACTACAAGAACAAACTTGCAAATGTGTTTGGTAGTTGATTCTGTGTAGCGGTAAAAGAGCTTTCTCTGAGCTGAATTCTTTGAATTTGCATTATATCGTCACTTTTATTAGTGAATTATTCATGTTAAATATTCATGTTACTTTCTTACATACAAACATTAAGGTTGATTTCATAAAACTTGATATCCAGCTTGTAAATTGTATTAAGAAACACTGTTAATTAATGGTTGTTTACAAGTTTCACAAGAGTATTATATGGAGGGTGTTGTGTAGCAGTTTTCTCCAAGACTGAAACATTCCTTTTCCTAGAGAAGCTCCTTAAGATATAAGGGGGGAAAAAAGCTTCAGGCAGTCCCTGAACGTGACCATATTCACTACATTTCCACCTCACAGAGTGAAGAAGAGACAGCTGAGAGTCACTCCCAGAAAAGCCAAGTTGCAAAGAAGGCTCTGAGACCAGACCAGCTGCCTGGAAGAGGGTGAAGCCAACCAAAGTTCTCAGAAACGACACCTTCCAATCTGTCGAGTTGCCTTCAGACTGCATGGTGTGCTCCAGGTTTCAAACTGTCAGTCATGCTGGGGTAAATTTTGGAACAGTTGTCTTTGATTCAGCCCTGCTCATGTAAGTAACCAACCCCTCACCTATACTCTTGTAAGAAACCTTAAACTCATTGGTTAACCAAGTTAGACTTTGGTGGTAGGTAAATTTGGCCTTTCATGTGCTTCTTATTTGGGGTGAGTAGATATGTGTGTATTGTAGCTCCCCAGAAAAAAATCTTGTCATAGAACAGGGAAAAGTGGCTTACAGTTCATCTCTGTGAGAAGTGTCTTCCTGAATAACAGGTGCTAGCATTGGGGGTATTTCCTAAATTTGCTCTGAGTTGAATGTAATATATGCACATAAAACAGCATCTGAGGCAAAGTTTATTAGAATCCCTGTTTCAGAGATGAGGCATAGAGCTCTTAAGAGTGTTAGCCAAAATCCACAACCAGGAAGCAGGATTTGGACACAAGAAGTCTTATGCTGAGTTCTAGACCTTGAACTTGTAAACTACTAGACAATAACATAAAACAGGTCTCCCAAACATGAGACAAGTCACCTGAGTAGTTTACTGGATCACAGAATACTGGGCCTCACCTTATCCTGAATGTCCAATATAGAGTTTGCTTATCAATAAAAGCACAATGCATTTGAAATATACATGGGGGTGGCTTTACCTTTCTAGTATGTTCCCAGGTGCTGTCCTGACGCTGTCTTGGGAATCACGCTGTGAGAACTACAAGTGTCAATGACTCTTTAAAACTGGGAGAAGCTGAGAGGTGCAACGGGAATTTGAGGAATTGAAGGTACCAACATAGGACTGGAGGCAGAGAAGGGATGGGTTTGATACTAACACAGAGAGTGATCTCTAAGAAAGAATCAAGCAGAGACAGAGCTTGTGCCACAGGGAAGCAAGCTGGCAGAACGGAAAAGAGATGCAAGTAAAAAACCCACAAAGAAGGAACCTTCAAAGAGGAATATGTAGTGTCACAGAGATGTTGTAGGAGCTGCGGGTTGCATTCCGCCACCCAACTCCCGCACTGCTAGCTTTACACCAGAAATAACAACACACAAACTGTATTCTTTTAAACACTGCTTGGCCCATTAACTCTAGCCCTTACAGGTTAATTCTCATATCCCGATCAACCCATCTCTAATAATCTGTGTAGCATCAGTCTTACTGGGAAAGATTCAGCATGTCTGACCTGGCAGCTTGCTTCATGGTGTCTGCCCAGCAGAGGGGAGCATGGCGCCTCTGAGCTCACTTCCTCTTCCTCCCAGCATTCTGTTCTGTTTACTCCTCCCACCTATGTTTTAACCTATGAGACCAAGCAGTTTCTTTATTACTTAACCAATGACCTTCCTCCATCATTTTCTCTTTTTCTGTTTAAACAAAAAGGAAAGGCTTTAACTTTAACATAGCAAAATTACATATAACAAAACAGTTATCAAGTAAAAATTACAATATTTACATCTATTTTATCTTTATCATAACTGAGGAAAACTATAACTATAACTAACTATTCTTCAACTCCATCAAAGACTCCAGAAAGATACAATATTACCTAAGCAAACAAGAAATAAGCAACTTTCAAACTCTAGAAATGACAGAGACATCTCACTGCCTGTACAGTCACCCAAAGTTTCTCTATACCGTTGGGGCATCCATCTTCGGCCTACAGGCCCATAGTATCCAGAGACATTTCCATGAAGCAGGAAATTTCAAAGTCAGTTCAATCACTATCTGCTGTGTCCTGCAGAATGTCTTGCAGACTCTTTCATGAATCAGGAACCCCAAAAGATCATCTCACCTTTAGGCAAGTTCAGTAGTCCTCTCTCTGTGGGTTCTCTGTGTCCAGTTTATGCAATAGTCCAGGCAAGAGCAGTTTCTTGCCCAAATGGCTATCAAACTCCATAAGGATCCTCTTCAGTGTCCATCTTCCTCTTGAAGTAGATTGGTGCTACCAGGAGCAGAGTGACTCATTGTTATGAAAAGTCCTAAGTTATTAAAACATTTAAAATGTCATAGTCTATAATCTTTGAAAAATATGAAGAATACCTACCTAAAATATATCTATGTACATCTAGAAAATCTTAACTAACATGACTACAAGCTTGACTATTATTGATTATCCATTAACAACCTATATACATTACATTTTTAAGTGAACTACACAATCACAATACCTTAATCAAGATCAGAAATACATATACATATAACAAAATTGACCTTAAATCTCTATCAATAAAGCAAAATCTATACTAATGCAAATTATTCATACCTATATCACAGAGACCTCTGCTTAAAACTCTGAGTCTCCACTTACACTGAGAAATCCATGACTTTTTGAAAGCACACAACATACCACACAGCAGATAGTAACAGAGAAAACCTTAATCGGCCAGGCAAGAGATGACGCTCAGCCCCAAAACACTGATGCTGCTATAGCAGTCACTGCAGAACTTCAGGCGTTGGTCCCTGTCCTCATTTCTAGAGCTCGTTCTTGCTTTAATGGATGAGGATAAAGGGTTATGAGTGCCCAGTACATGCTCCTCCCTCCACCTTAGGAATGGATTGCCTGGCCTAAATTAGAGACATATCAACTTGTTAATGATTTCTTCTTTTTTTTTCTTCAGGCCAGAATGATTTCTTCTTAAAACAAGCAACATTTAATGCTTTTCTCTGACTCGGTTTTGAATTTTTAGGTAACACTGCAATTAAATTTTTATTTTCCTTTAGCAGCAAGGAAAGGAGAAGACTGCCTAGTGTCTGTTAATTCTTGGGCCTATGAAAGCTGGGTCAATACAGTCAATAGAAGAAATTGGGAGCACAAGCTTGTTTTCTTGGTTATAATTGATAGAGGCCTCTTGGGGCCACGTTTCAATTATTCTCAAATTAACGTGGCACACAATGTCTCTTGTCTACCCATTTCTTTTTAATAAAGAGTCAAGATGCTTTTCAAATCAAGAGATGGAGTTGCATTAATTTTTTTGTTTGTTTTTCAAGACAGGGTTTCTCTGTAGCTATGGAGTCAGTCCTGGCACTAGCTCTTGTAGACCAGGCTGGCTTCGAACTCACAGAGATCCACCTGCCTCTGTTTCCTAAATGCTGGGATTAAAGGCATGTGCCACCACTGCCCGGTGAGTTGCATTAAGTTCTGTATCTGCATCTCAGAGACCTTAACAGGAACATGTTAAGGCTAAAGCACCAACAAAAGAACATTGGGGAGCTAGGTTACTGTAGCAGAATCCTCTTCTCACCCAAAGTGGAGACGGATAGAAACCTTTCAGCTTCCATTTCTGCTCAGCTTCAAAGCAAACCCACAAAGCACGTGACAATGGAGCTTGAGACTGTCTTTAATTTCCTGATGCTAGCATCCTGTTTCTAGCCTTCTCTTCAACAGTAGGATACAGTTAGGCAGGTTGAATGGAGCTATGGATTTTACAATGTTTTCTGTAATATATAAAATTTGTAGCATTTCATCCTCATTTTTCTTTCTTCATATATATAACTATCTTTACATATTTTAGAGTACAATATGTTAACTAAAACAATACATAATAATTGAATTAAGGTGATTATCATTTCCATAACATTAAACATTTTTAAATGTTAAAGGAGTGGAGGGGTAGAGTGCATACTTGCCATGCACAAAGCCTTGGATTCTGCCCCCATATCAAACAGCAAATATTGTCATCCAAGAGAAAGAAAGTAGCATGCTCCAAGTCCTGTGACAACAGGACATCAGAAGCAAAAAGAACCCATCACCGGCCCTTTAGACAACCTTCTGGGATATAGTTTCTCTCAGATTCTGCCACCAGCAAAGGTTTTCTTCTTTGCACACAATCTGTACAGTCTCCTAGTCACACACTCGAGTATACTTTAACACATGCACAGCCACTCATTCTCCCTTGTGCACAAGTCCTCATTTCCACGCTCAAGCAGTCATGATTTCAGTAGCATCAGAACAGCATCTTGCAATGTGCCTCCAACTCGAGGCCTTCTTATCCACTCAGATACCCACTGCTGTGCCAAAATCATGATCTAAGATTGAGAACCTAATGTCAACCTTCCTTCTTATCCACTCAGATACCCACTGCTGTGCCAAAATCATGATCTAAGATTGAGAACCTAATGTCAACCTTTGGCTGAGGGTTCAGACCGCCACTGTTTACAATGAACCTGTATAGGAGTGCCCTGTGCAGGCTCTATCCCTGGGTTTGCCAGTGTTAGATAAAGCAAGAGAGGTAAAGGACAGAAATTTTAAGGGAAAGTGGTCAGCAATGTCAAGGTTTTAAGATAAATCTTAGTACAGTGGTTCTCAATCTGTGAGCCATGACACCTTTGGGGGAGGGTCAAATGATTTGTTTTTTTCACAGGGGTCACCTAAAACCATTAGAAAACACAGATTTTACATTATAATTCATAACAGTAGCAAAACTACAGTTATAAGGTAGCAACAAAAATAACTTTATGGTTGGAGATCACCACAACATAAGGAAATGTATTAAAAGGTCACAGCATTAGGAAGGTTGTGAACCACTGGTCTAGTCAACTAAAGCATAGCTAGAAGGGAGTTGACAACACTATCAGTTACTATAAGAGCAAACTTTAAAGAAAAATATCCAGTAATAGGAGAGGACCACATTCCAGAGTACCTTGGCTACCTAGAAAGAAAGTGGATATGAAAAAAGCCAAGGTATCAGAGAATTCATGTGATGGGGTGCTAGGCTGAAGTCCATTGCTCACTACGCTGAGACCATTTGCCTATAGCTG
>NC_022034.1:2675565-2676029 GCF_000317375.1 Microtus ochrogaster
GTGGCCTCTTTCCCACAGACGACTCTCTTGGCTCTAATCTATGGCAGCAACTGGGAACACTTAGAATCTTTGTTTCTTCCTCAGACAAAGAAGGAAAACTGACTATAGCAAAAGTAAACATACAAGTAAAAGCTTGAGGAATACATAGATTTTTAAATGAATTCCTTCAGACCAGCAAGTATAGACCAACCCATATTTCAACACACTGTAGCTGATAGTCTAACAGGTATCATCCAGATGAGTTAGAGTTTCTGGAGAGCCAACAGAGAGCCTCTCCCAGGAGCACCCGACCACTAATGTAAGTGTGACCTAAACCGTGTTCTCATACCACCCACAAGCTGAGGATTAAGTTTATCTAGACTTAGATCCCAATGATGGATCATCACAGCTTTTACTAATGTGCAGTAATATGCAGATAGGTGAGACATCATGTATATTGCCCTCCCTATTTATATTATATGTTT
>NC_022034.1:2676129-2676528 GCF_000317375.1 Microtus ochrogaster
GTGGCTATCAGTGCCTGCAGCCAAAGCAGCAGTGTTCTGATTATTAGATTCTTGCCTCCAGAAAAATCCCCCAAGATCGAAAGATGAAGAAACTTCTTTTCCAGGAGGCACATAGCAGACCAGCAGTAGAGCAGAGATTGCGGGGAACGAGAGGCGTGGTATGGAGCTCCGGACAACCGGCTTCTGCCCTGCGCTGCTGTGGGGTTGCACGATGGCAGTCACGGTGACACAGGGAAGGGAAGTTGTTTTGTTGACACAGCAATGAAAGGGGAACTTGGCTGGCTCATAAGCTGAGCGTATTCATTGAGTTCAAGTTCACTGTGCGAGACTGCAACAGCTTCCCGGGAGGCACCAGCTCCTGTGTGGACCATGATGTGGTGCTGTATGGGGGTGAGGAGT
>NC_022034.1:2692510-2707528 GCF_000317375.1 Microtus ochrogaster
GCATAGGTAGCCTGCGTTTTTGAGTGTATTGATTATTTTCCTGAGTAGTATTTTGTGTATTCCTAAGTTAGTTTATTCTTGTGTTGGTAGTAGTTTTGTTATTTTCTTAAAAATTTATTAAAAATGAAGTTGATATTCTTATTTAAAAAAAAAGATGTGTTATAAAAAAAAAGAGCAAGATGAGATTTGATCTGATCCGTGCAAGGAACAAAAGGACACTCCTTTCAACCATAAGACTCCTTTTTTGTCACATACACAAAAACCACTGCATATCAAGGCATAACAATTTAGTCAGCAGTAATAAAGCCAAAAGTGTTCCATTCTGTGGAAAACTATTTGCGTTTTATCTTGCCATATGCTTACTTGAAAATATTTGAATGAAGAGGTTGCAGAAAGGCAGAAAGACCTATGAAGCTTTGGTCCAGATTCATAAGCCAACATGAATTTCAGCAGCAAGCTTGCAATTTTGGTCAAACGAGAGTAACAGACCTGATAGAAATTAAAATGATCCTATTTCCAAAGGGGAAATCCTAACCAACAACTGAGATAACTTGCCAATGAAAGGATTAGGATTTAAGCCTTAAAAGGCAGAAATGGGGACCGTATATTCACATTGGAATTGCCTTGTTTTCATTTTCCCATCTACACAATCCTTTTCTTTAGGGTGAACTGTGATGCAAGTTCTTCTTGATCCTCTTTGGATGCTATGGTGGTTGAATGAGAACGCCTGCTCCCATAGGCTCACATATTTAAATTCTTAGACACCAGGGAATGGAACAGTTGGAGAAGAATTAGAAAGTGTGGCCCTTTGGGAGGAAGTCTGTCACTGGAGTGGGCTTCAAAGTTTAAAAGGCCATGCCAGGTCCAGTGATACTCTCTCTGCCTGCTGCCTGGGGATCAGCTCTATTCCAGCACTTTGTCTGTGTGCTTTCCTCCATGATGATCATGGACTAAGACTGCATCACTCCTCCAATGAAACACTTTCTTTTATAAGAGTTGCCTTGGTCACGGTGTCTCTTCACAGCAGTAGAACACTGACTAAGGCAGGTGATGAGCCAGCCCTCAGCTGTTACATTTGTGCCAGGACCATAAAATGTTGCACTGGTTTTGTTTACAGATCTGGTCTTTTCAAAGAAGAGACACAAATGTCAACTGATGATACTGAAACACCAACATGTATCTCAGTTGCTAATAGGTCTCTGATCGAAATAGCTATCATCTCACTGAGGGAATTAAGTAGCAATTTCAGAATTTTTGTGATTGGCATACTAAATCTGTGTAGAAATCAAATATATTTCTATATAATACTCACTGGTATAACTTCTTTCTATGATTCCTGATAAATTGTTCTGATTCACAGTCACTGCATCATCGTTGTCTCTATATTACCAATGTATATGCTATTGACCATATAAGATGAAATGCCCTCTGTGTATGAAAATACATGGTGAACACTTGCACTTCAATTAAAACCAGATCCCTGGACATTTTTACACATCTGAGCCCCAGCCACAAGATGATAACTGTTAGCTCCTCTATCAGTTTAAGCATGGATGGTCTTAGGTTATGAAATATGTGTCTTAGGTGTCAGAGAAGTGACTGCTGCCTTGTCACACCTGCAGCCTTGTGGGTGCACTTTGTGTTGTCTTTGAGCAGAGCATTACTGCCTGCTCCCAGCCGTGCAGCACTGAGAGGGAGAAGACATACACAAGCTCATCAATCCGCTGTGCTTCTTGTAGTCAACTGGAAGGATTAGAAACAGGCAGATCCAAGGTAGAGCAGCACAGAAAGGAGACCAAAGAATGCTTCTCTTTGGTTGCCTACACACACACACACATACACACACATGCACACACAGACACACACATGCAAACATACATACACACATACGTACACACACATACATACACATACACACATGTACACACATACATACACATGCACACACAGACACACATACACACATACACACACGTACATACATGTACACACACACATACAACACATACATACACACACACACATGGCAGACACCAACTAATGAAATGATTGTTCAAGAGCTTCTATACCATACTGATAACTGTATTTGGGTCAAAAGTCAATAAAGTTGGGATAATTTGTTTTTTAAAGTGTTAGGTAGAAGCTGGGCAGAGGGAAATCATCTCAAAATTACACTTCATATTGATTTGGTGAATATTAACAACTTGGAATAGACTGGATAGACTCCAAGGTTGTTTAATCGAGAAAAAGTATTTTCCAGCAAAAAAACTATAAAGATTTCAGCTTTAGAGTATAATTTAATTATCTATGAAAGCTATTCTTCTTAAATACCACTGTTGCCAGAACCAATTCAAAATCATAGACAGAAAAATGAAACACAAGACTCTCACTGAGTTACAAATGGGAAAACTGAATTCCTAGGTGTCTGAACTTTCAGTGACAAGTTTCTATCCTTCCGACACCTTGAGAATTATTCTACTCTATCCTAACTCAGTTCTGTGCACACCTTAGAGGTCCTCATGAAAAATTCCAGTTCCTTCTGCTCTGATTCACTTTAATGACTTATTTATTCACTAAAGCACCTATAATTAGTGAATGGAGAACACAGTTTCTGCACATTGGAAATGATAAAATGCTTCCTAATTTTCCCTAGCTCATTTATACCATTTATCTTTTACTTTTATTATTCAGGGAACTGACACATCTTTAGTTTCAAGTTGTTCTACTGAAAACCACTTTTGTCTTCCAAGTAGAGAAAAACTTTCTAGACTCCTTGAACCTGTGTTGAAAACCATGGCATACTCAGAAAGTTTTCCTCTCCTTAACATTAGCGCTAGTTGCTAAGCAGAATATATTTCGGTGTATACTAGGTATTTGTCAATCAAGCAAGGTTGCAAGTATTTGGTAATCTGGCAACACAGTAGCAGTTACTCTGCTATCTTGTGATCGATGCTAGAATATTTTAACTAGAACAGGAGCATGTGTATTCTTGCAGGAAAATGGGAATGTGATGTCGGAAATATTGATGTTGCAGACTATGTCCCTGAAGTCTTTTTTAAATGTTTTATTTTTTGATAATTTCATACTATATTTTTATTATATTTTTTTCTCCCTCCATTTCCTCTGAGATCCTGCCACCTTGTTCTACATATCCAACTTCATGTTCTATCTCAAAAAATAGGTGCACACATAAAAACATGGTGTCTGATTTCTGCTGGCCACATACTGTTTAGCGTAAGGCCTGTACGTTAAGGCAAAGGAAGGTAGATAAAATACCCCCATCATTCCATTGACAGAACTGATTTTCCTTATCCTAACAGCTCTGAATTACAAATAGGTCTTGGCCAGGGGTGAACGTGGGCCCATACCCGTCCTCTGGATGATGAGGTTCTTATTTGACTCCATCTCTAAATAGAAAGCCTGCTGTCATCACTGGCTCTTGTCACAGAGGGAGAAAAATTTTTATAAACAGCAAAGATTATTCTCAAATACTAATGTGATATAAAATGTTTAGTAAAAATAGAATTTCGTTTCATTTTACAGTAGAATATGTGATGTCTGACCCAAATGTCAAATTGTTTTTGCTACTTTGGTACCAGATAAGTTGGGTTCCATTTATTTGATCTTGCCAAATATAAACTGACATTCAAGGAGTGAACTCTATGCATAAACTCTGATTTTACGGGCTCTCATAAATGTGGGGGTGTGGGTTTGTCAGAGACTTTCATTCTCATAGCCAGAATGAGAGTTCATGGAGATCTTTTGTCTGTAAGTACTTAAATAATCCCTATGCAAAAAAGGAAAGAAAATGGAAAAAAATGAGTGAATTGTAGGAAGTTGTTCAGCTTATTCTGACTCTAGAGATATCAATATGAGGATTAGTCATTGGAACAATCTCTGTGATTACGGCGTTTGGGGATGTGTTTGTCGTTGCCTCTGTGTTTTCCAATGGATTACTTGTGGCTGTGATAAAGAAACTGTCTGTGATAGCTAAACAAAGGGGCAGTCATTTCGGTTTATGTTTGAACCTACAGCCTGCTGTACAAATCAAACAAAATGGTATCCAGCTGCTTACATTTTCCAGCTATAAAATACTGTTTGATCATATGATTCCGTGTTTAACCATACACATATAAACCATTGTCATATGAGAAAATTGAGGTTCCATTGCATCATAATCGGGAAATCTAGGGTAGCACCTGCCAAGTTAAACTCGGACCTTTCTCCCCATCACCAACGATATCACAGCACTTTCCATTTCTAAATTCATTGATGCTGACCATTTATAACGTATATGAGTATCAAATGAGTATATGAGTATAACCAACAGGATTCTTCCTCGGGGTCCAGTGTGCTCTACTCCACTTCATGTACCTAATCTTCAAGTAGTGCAAGCCTCAGACCGCTGGGGAAGCCTTGACACTGAACATGCAACTAGGAGCCCTTCACCTGGGTTACCTAGATTGCTGGGCTCATAGAGAGTCTGTGCAAATTTACAAATCTTCTTAGTAGAATTTATGAGATTGAATCTAATCACATTTTAAAAGAATGCTCAGAAGAAAAGCAAACATAGAAAAAATAAAAAACATGGGACAAAATGTTTTAAACTTTGCTGAATATAAACTGTGTCCCTTAGGGTTAAAAGCAATATCTCAACATTCTATTTTATGCTGACTGAAGACATGCCATTGAAGTTACAACATGATAATACACCTGTTTCCTCCGCCCTAACCCAGTTTTCGCTTTCCTCTTCAGTAGCCTGCATCTTAAATATACAAAAAGAAGTTCCTTGAATTTGCACCAACTTCACTGCTGTTTTGTCTCTTCTCATTTTCCACACCAAAGGACACACGGGAAGGCGATCTCTTTGTTCTTCAAGTTCTCTTAGCCAGGAGAACTGAGTCGGATGTATGCAGTTGTTGAGCTGGCCCCTGGCTGCATCTACAGGCGTAAACAAGCTCCTGCCTTTGGGCTTTGGCAGTAAAGGCTTCTTCACACCACCTGTCCACCAATTTAGATGCTTCGTGCTGGCTATAGATTTAATGGTATGGTCTGCTCTCTCTTCCTTTTTCCCTCCCATCTCCTCTCTCTTCTCTTTCTGCTTCTTATCCCCCTGCCCTCCTTCTCTGCATTCCACCATTTTTCTAAGTGAAAAAGTAAGACTGGAAATAAAGAACTGCAATCATAAAAAAAAAAAACCACTAAGTGTTGGTGAAGGAGAGCAGTTGCTGCCTGGCGCCTGAAACGCACGGATCAAGCCTCACTTTGTTTTGTGGATGCACTTGGATCACATTCTTTGGCTTAATCACTTCGGGATAATTTTTTTTCTAAACTTTTGAATATCTGTGTGAAGAGATAGAGAAGATTGGTAGCATGAAGCTTCAAGTAGCCTGTGTATGTCATCCATCAAAACAGACTTATCTCTGTGTTATTCTAAACTGATCAAATACAAAGCCAACTGACTGGTGACTAAACCATCAAGAATATAGAACAAGGAAAACAAGGCACAGCACCTGAGAGAGTTTATGAACAAGATCTCATTTATCCCCCAGAAGTAATATTTATTCAGTCTCTTTCACATAGAATAAGACACTAATATTGATATATATTTATTTCCATAAATCTTATACTCCCCCAAGTTTCTATATTTTTCTCTTTTTCTAATTAACTTTGGCTGGATTCCAATCTCATTATCCTGGTAAAAGAGGCAGATTTTTCAAACTTGTAATAACTACATATCTAATTGTATTTTACTGGGTTGTACACTGCTGTTTGATTTTTTTTTTCTTTTCTTCAGTGGGATTGGAACCCCTGCAGTCACTAGATCTTGAACTAGAATACAGTTGATTAATTGTGAATTCCAGAGGCCTATGCACACACACACAGACACACACACACCACCTGAGAATCTCACTCACTTCATAGCCTGAAGCATCATTCCCCAGTGTAGAAATGAAAGAGCTAAGATAAGAAATCTGCACATTCATAGGTATTTGAGTTTTTGCTGCAGTTTGTTGGTGGTGATTAGCTTCTGCTGAACTCCAGGTGCGGAGTTTAGTTAATCATGTTCAACCCATCTTGGCTTCCTTCATTTAAGACTTTATTCCCATTTAGCTCCACTTCCGTTCTCCCACCGAGGTGGCTGCTGTAAAGCATTTGATAGAAGTTTCTCTTCATATGTGCGTTCAATAAGGCATTTTGTTATATACATTATCATCCTTTAATTTTAAAAAACAAAACATCTATTTCTTTAGCTTTTAAATCTTTCAATCTTTTTTGTTTTTAAGGTTAAAAACAAAAGCAATTCTTCCTTAAATATTATCAGTGTTAAAAATAAATTAACCCCACGGTAGAGTTCTCTTGCACATCTAACTGAATGACGCTCTCTCTCAGCCAGTTTCCCTCCTCTCTTGCTCTCTTTTATCTTCTAGGATGTTGCCAAGACCCAATGAAAATTGTACAAACTATTTACAGGAATGTTAATGCATTGCTGGAGCCAGAAAATTCCAAAATAAATTTTTCTTAATAAGCTAAATTTATCGTGACTTTTTATTTGCATATTTTTCTAACACTATCTCCTACGTGATGTTGCTTATAGAAAACACATGATGGTTTTCTTGAATTTATGCTAAATATTTGGAGAAACAGAAAACGCATGCTTCTGAAGGCCTTCATTCAAGTTAACCTATTAAGATTCAGGGGGGAAAAAGACAGAGATGTTAAAAAAAATGGCAGTATTTCCTAGAGCTTACATGTTTTTAACTTTAGCAAAACCATTGGAGTTGACATGATCAAGTTTCATTATAAACTCATTCCATTTTTCCCACTAATCCATTAATATTCCTAATCTACGGATAAGGAAAATAAAGACTTAAAGGTGGCGATACATCCATGATTATATGAGTGTCTGCATTTTACAAGTAACATGGCGTGGGGATGACTATGAAATAAGGTGCAATTAATGTATTAGCATTCCTCTGAATTGGTAAGAACCCCAAATTGAGACCTGTGATGGCTGTTCTTGATTTTCAACTTGACTATATCTGGAATTAACAACTATAACTCAAATGGTTAAGCATACCCCTAAGAGGGATTTTTTTTCTTAATTAAATCATTTAAGTGGAAAGACCCACTTCTAATCTGGATCTTTGAGTTAGAAATATCCACCTTTACCCTGGGCCACATCTTCTGGTGATAGCCCAGACATGGGAGAAGGAAGCTTGGCCTTTGCCTGCTCACTCTAGCAAGTCCATCCTGCACTGACATTGGAACTTACTTCTTCAGGATTCTGGCATACATCGAAGGCCAACTGAGACCTCCAGCCTTGTGGATTGGACGATTACTGGATTACTGGACCTTTCATTTGTATACAGCCATTGTTGGACTAGCAGAACCACAGCCTGTGAGCCATTCTAATAAATCCCATATGTATTATATATGTTTGTGAATTCATAGATATTCAAATATATTCATTCTATATAAGTTTTATTTTTTAATACGTCTACAAGTGCTTCTTCCACAAACTGTGAATCCTTACTAACTACAGGATCACCACATATTAGTGAGCCAAAATTGGACTCAATATGACAACCTTTATATCAAATGCAAAACGTTTGAACATATTTCTTATGATTGTCCACAATGGCTAAATTTTAGTATTCAGTTCCTAGTATTATGGGCATAAAATATGGTGCAGAAATTGCTTCTGATTTGAAGGTAAACTCCCAAAGATATATGCAATCTGTTTGACCCACTCTGGGGTGGGGGGGAAGGGGAGTTCACTGAAGTTCACAGAATCAAGAAAGTATCATTTGGAAGATACTTCCTAGAAGTTTAAATGGGCACATGAACATAAACCTAATTTAGCCATAATTTGGATAATTTGTCTGTCTAATGCCATGAGTCATTATTAGCAAGGTTATAAAAATATCAGAACAAAATAGACACAATATGAAAACAAATACTGGTCCAGAGGCTCACAGAGGTCATCTCAAGGTCACCTGTGTGCTGCAGTATACTATGGTTTGCTTCTCTGCTGCCCAGAGGAACACATTAACTTCAACTAGAACAAGTGGCTGAGATCCCTCAGGAATGGATCTCAGCAATTTCCCTTCTTCCTTCACTTGCAGTGTGTTGACAGTAATTAATACCCAATTCCTGAAGCATGTTCAGGCTGCAATAATAGACAAAAAAAGATTTTGGAGCAGATTGGGCACACAGTCTCCTGGCACAGTTCCAGGGATAGGGCACCTCCCACCTGCTGCTCTGAGGATCAGGTCTTTCTAAGGCCAGTTCAGAATCCTCATTTGACCCAAAGATCTTAACAGAGAGCAGGAAATGTCTTTACTAAGTAATATAATAAGCACGTGGTTTAAAACTGAAGCAACTCTGAGCAACTACGAAAATCTATGTAGAAGAAACCGGTTTGATGAACTTGCATGACGACTGAACAAGTACCCAAAGCAACTAAATTCCACAATCTGACATTGTTAATTTTTTAATTTACATATTTGTTCAGGTATTCATGCTCTAATATCTGATCAGCAGCATCTGTTGTTCCAGAACTCCACTGAAAATGTGGAGTTTGGTTTGCTTTTAACAAGATATATTAGGATCTTCTTTTGCAAAATGTTCAATTTTAGAAAAATTAAGGTAGACAGTAAAAATAATTAACAGTAAATACAGAGGCATTAAATGAATAATAATGATAAAATAATAAATAATAATAAAACTTGTGCTTTTACAAAGTAAACATTGCATATTCCTTGCTTGAAACCCCCATACTCACTTCTCCTTAATTAACCTATATTCTCTTCACTCAAAGAGGGAAAAATAAGCAATGAGAATCTTGAAATAATAAAAATGTATGCAGGAACCTAAACAGTACCCCAAGCAGGACAAAGCAAGCAACATGAGGTTATAGGCTACTCCATTTGTGAAAATTAAAGGTACAAATGAGCAAAATAAGAGTAGGTATTTCTTAGGAGAAAGCACAAGCAAAGGTAGAGTATAACTGCATCTCGGTTATTCTTACTGAAAAGAAAATATGCAAGGTAAATGAGGGTAGGGTATGACTGAGAAACAAACTGGAGAAGAGTTTTCACAGGACTAGAAGTGACCAACCATGAGCTAAGGAATGTGATAGCTTAATTCTGCATCTGAATTTTTTCAGCGATGCATCAATATTTCAAGAGCTGAGTAAAAGACAAATATAGTATGTATTCTCTTATAGGTAGATGCTAGTCTTTAAGCCGTCAATAGGCATGTTACTATCTGAATAACCAGTGATATTAGATAAGAAACTGGGAGGTAGAAAAAGAACCTGTCCCAAGAAAGGTGAATTTCAATACATAGTTATAGAGAAACAAGGGACACTGGAAAGGGAGAATTAGGTAGGAAGAGGGAAGTAAGTGAAGAAAAAATGGGGAGGGACAGCTAACACCAAGGGCCATTTGAGAGGGTCATGTGGAAACCTACTACAGAAGGAGATTTTTTAATATAAACATTTACAAAAGAAATATAAATCAAGTCATCGAAAACTGCACAGGCAAAGCCCTAACTAAACTTCTCTTATCGACAAATGAAACCTCCAGTATAAGAATGAGTTACTTCTAATTGAGTTATTGGCCAGGAGGGCTGCATGGAAACCTCTAGGTATTGCCAGGGTTATTGGTTGCTCTCCGCAGACTGACAGTAAGGTTCTATTGCTGAAGACAACACCTCACATTGAACAAAAGAAGTCGAATTGGTGCCTGTCTGTGGAGCCTTTTGAACACTAGCCCCATTGACTAGTGTTCATGGTACTGAAGTCGCTCTTCATGTTACCAGAGGAAAAAAGTAAACATAAACCCTGCTATAAACCTTTTGATCTACAATAGTGAGCTGTTTGCATGATATGCTTGCTATAATTTTAAAAACGGCTGGAAGGAGTCACGCCATGCAGAGAGCGCTCATCTATAGCGCTCATTTATTGGAAGAGGAGAGAGAAGGGGCAGAAAAGGAGACAGAGATGAGGACAGAGAGGGGGCAGAGAGCAGACCCCGGGAACAAGAGTAGTGGAAGGAGAGAGAGAGAGAGAGAGAGAGAGAGAGAGAGAGAGAGAGAGAGAGAGAGAGAGAGAGAGAGAGAGAGAGAGACGGGAGAAGACAGGAGGAAGAGAGAGAGGTGAAGAGAGACCGAGAGAAAGAGGGAGAGAGAGAAGGAGAACAAGACCCATCTTTTATAAGGGAACGTAGTGAATGTGCACAGGAGGTGCTGGGTGAGTCCAGCTGAGGAACCTGTCAGGACCCCAAGGGCAGGCCAATACAGATGCCTGAATACTAACAATGCTGATACATTAGTGGCACAAATATTTGAGTTACCAACCACTATCTGACTGGATTTAAGGCCCACTCCATGAGACGTAACCCATGTCTAATGCTGCTCAGATGGCCAAGAACCTCTGACTATATAGGCCAGAGATCTAGGGGATAATCAAATACTAAGGTTCTGCTAAAGGAACATAGCAACAAAATGATTCCCAGCAGCATTCTGTCAGACTCATAGACCAGCATCAGAGAAACTTTCTCCTTCAGTAGCTAGGAACCAATACAGAGACCTACTGTTGGAAAATGTTCATAGAGGCTTCTTTAAGATTCGGCTTCCTGGTTCGTGCTGGCAGAAAAAAACTTTGGCTCTTTCAGGAAGTTCTGTGATGACAGTGTTACAAATTGCTTAATGATGACACAGACCCGCTATGTCCCTGGAGTTGGGGGAGTGTGCACGGCTCACTGAGGCAGTGAACATACATCTGCCATGTTGAATTGGGCAGAACAGGAGGGGTCACAAAGTTCGTCCTAGCCATGCCTGCTTAGCATTTAAAAAAAATAAGAACTCCTGGTCAGAAAATGATTACAAATACACAATAAAGACAGATTCAGATTTAAAAAAAAAGGGGGGACCCCTAAGTGGGTCACAGTGTTGGATAAATGTACATAGGCTTGGGAGAGAGAAGAAAAAAGAGTATAGACAGTTATAAAAAGAAATAGGTTTAAAAATAAAGCAAATTCTTTAAAGAGATAGCAATATAAAAAAGTACAGATAGTCACAGATTAAAGGAGTAAAGAGAAGCCACATAAAGATTGAATATAAACAGAGTGTCTGGATTATGTATGTTATTGTGTTTTCTTTGAAATTTTTGACTACAGAGAGACATTTAATTCTGGGGACTGCTAAGATATATATGTGTGTGTGTGTGTATATATATATTAGTATATATATGTATATATATTAGTGTACACTAAAATTAAATAAAAAACTTTAGACTCACTAAGAAATATTGTAACAATAATTCTTGCTTGACAACTGTTTTGTATATATAATTTTACTATGTAAAAGTTAAAGCCTTTCTTTTTACTTAGACAGGAAAGGGGGGTGATGTGCAAAGTCCTTCTGTATATGTGTGCTTTTATTGACTGATGAAAAAATCTGTTTCAGCCAATAACTTAGCAGAGTAAAGCCAGGCAGGAAATCTGAACAGAGATATATGTTGTATGAAGACTGTTTGTTCGTTTCCTGGCTTCCCAGACTCCCGAAAAAAACACACAGAAACTGTACTAATTAAATCATTGCTTGGCCTATTAGCATTTACTTCTTTTTTTTTTTTTTTTGGTTTTTTTGAGACAGGGTTTCTCTGTGGCTTTGGAGCCTGTCCTGGAACTAGCTCTGTAGACCAGGCTGGTCTCGAACTCACAGAGATCCGCCTGCCTCTGCCTCCCGAGTGCTGGGATTAAAGGCGTGCACCGATAGCATTTACTTCTTAATTTAACCCATTTACATTATTTTATATTTTACCACAAGACTCATGGCCTACAGGTAAGTTTCCAGCATGTCTGTCTCTGGCAGCAGCTCCATGGCTTCTTCTTGACTCCGCCTCCTTTCTCCCAGCATTCAGTTTAGTTTTCCCGGCCTAACTCTATCCTGCCCTATGAATAGGTCAAGGCAGTTTCTTTATTCACCAATGGTATTCACAGCATACAGAGGGGAATCCCACATGAGATATAGGAAGAAAGTAGATAGAGTCAGAGAGATGCCACATAGCTGCCAAAGGAGAAAGACACATCTTGACCAGTAAGCCATAGCCTCATGGCTATACACAAATTGTTAGAAATGGGTTAATTTAAGATATAAGAGATAGCTAGAAATATACTTGAGTCGTTGGCCAAACTGTGCTGTAATCAATATAGAATCTGTGTGATTATTTGGATCTGTGTAGTGGGGAAATAAACAAGCAGTCTCCACCTACAAGATGTGGTCAGAATAGGGCTTTGCTGACAGTTCGTGGAGAGCAATCTATTGACAATAGCCAGAACTGTTTAAATCCCTAAGGGATCTCTTTGGCCAAGAACTCAATTAGATGCAACTCATTCCTGGTGCTGGAAATTCATTTGGTGGTGAAAGGGGTCCAGTCCTCTAGCATCTGGTGCTAATCTTAGCTACTGACAAATCTCCCAATCCCCTTACCAAAATGTTTTTAATAAAAAATTGAATTGATTTGATGATTGATTTATGGTTCATATACCTGTGTGTGAATGTCTGGTTTATTTATGTAGTGTCTGTCCATCTGTCTTGTCTCTCTGTCTTTATATCCATGTGTTCCAGGGACTACTTGTAGAGGTCAGAACTTGGAAGGAAGAGTCAGTTTTTTCCTTTCACCATGGGGAATCTGAAGATCAAACTAAGTTTGCCAAGCTTAGAGGCAAGTCCATTGACCCATTTTATCAGTCCTTAATATTTTTAAATTGACTATATAATTGGGATATATAAATATTTATGAGAAGAAATCAGTAGTGCAGATAAAATAGTTTGTGGACCCCGAATTGCATCAGAAAGAGAAAACTCAGCATTTCATCCATTTACCACCCTAAGGTAACTTCCATTTTCTGAGTAGCAATAATTCTGGGACTCTTACAATTTGTGTAGTTCACCAAGTAGATCCATGCAGCATCCTAGCCATCACACATCTCTTGCTCAGGAGGAAGGCACAAGTCTAAAGATACTTCAAAAATTAAAAAAACAAAAAACAATTAAAAGAACCCTTTAAAGCATTTCACTTAGAAACTGACTATGGAGAAGACAATTCCAATTTCACGTAATTAGAAGCTATTTTAATTGTATGAACGACTGCCCACATTTCTTTGACAATGGCAGGTAATGGCCTTCTCTTCTCCTCTCTTACGTTGTGTTGGAAACTGTAATGGCAAATGATTTTTGAACCCAATGAGCTGGGTTATCTCATCTCTGCAGCTCTTTTCACAGTCTGATCACAGAATAACAATGCCTGAGAGAAAAGATCAAAACAGTGCCGTAAATTTAGAATCATAAATGTATGCTTTCAACGAAGCATCCATCATGATGAACTCATCCTCTTGAGAAGCCCAATTGTTCACATACTACTGCTTAATTTTCAGTATTTAGGCCTTCCTCTGAGAAGGATTTTGGGGATGGAGGTCTCCATAGGTATGTATTGGTTCACAAACCACCTGCATGCCAGCCAGGGAAGCAGGTAGACCTTCCCCCCCCCCTTCCAAATGCAAACCTCTAACCTCATTCCAGTTCTGTAGCAGAACACCTGCAGCAGTCTTCCCTCCCTCTCTACTCCCATCTTCTTAATAACAGCATAAAGTCTGACAGTAAATTTTGGGGAGAATCAAAATTCAAAAGCTCCCATTTCCTTCTTAGCATTGTCCAGGGATACCACACCCAGGCTGGACTGAAGAAGCCATCTGTGCAGTGAACTCACTACTTGTGTCTGATAGATTAACACTCAAAGGTTAGAAGTTCAGAGAATTAACATTTCAACAGTAGTTTGCATCCTTCCCTCTTTAAAGAAATCTTGTAAAAAAAAATTCACATAATGTAAAAGATTATTTCTTAACTACCTCATTATGTGACCAAAGCATGGTATAAAATATTATACATTGGGATTCCATTTTAATAAAATATACATGCATGCATTTTATACATTATATGTACATGCATGTGTACAAATAATCAGAATAAAAAAGCAATAATTATTCCTTTGAGTGGAAGGAATATTTATTTTTCTGAATTATCTTCAATGGGTATATAACACTTTTATAGAAAAGCTATTTCAAAATTTTTAAGTCATACTAAAAGCAAATATTCAAGTAGGCATTAAACTGATTTTTAACCCCCTCCAGCTTTTCCATATTGTTTTCTTCCTAATGAGCCCAACCTATAGGTACTGACTCTAAGAAAAATAGATTTCAATGGACAAACTTTTCCAGCACCAGGATGAAGGCAGGCAGGAACTAAAGCACTCCAAGAGATTCAAAATTCAGGAGCTCAAACTTCTTTGCTTCTTACTTTTAGTGTTACCCAGCCCCAGGGAGGATACCACACCCAGGCATAGCTGATGGACTGGAGAAACCATCTGTGCAGTAAATTCATTGCCTGTGTCTGGTGAGATGAAAATAGTTGACAAAATTCGTGCTTAAATAAATCAGGAAGATGGTAACTGAAACACAGATGTTTACCGTCTTCCAGCACAGTCGTATAAACATAATCTGTCGGGAAAACAATGCCTGCTGAACTGTCTTTCACATCCACACAATCAAATCAAAACTTTGAGAGCAGTGCATCAGGTCTCTGCTTAACACATTCATTTTCCCATTTAATCCTCACGAAAAAAAAAAACTTAACAGGAAGCATCATTTTCGTTTTATAGATTAGAAAATTAAAGCTCTGAGATATTTAGTAACTCGTGTACAGTTAGACACCAAACCTACAATTCTGTGCTTCTATTTCAAGCTTATATATGCATCCATCTCTTCAAGACTATAGCTGCTTCCAAACCTTCAGCTGAGAACAGCCAGCAAAATTACAATATTGCTAAAACAAATAGGTAGATGAAGAAATGTGTTCTAGAACTTCACATAGGTTCATTTCGTTAAATTATCCTGCAATTGTCTAAAAGAAGGGAAGAGATTCTAGTCTAGGCACTAAAGTGTGGTACTC
>NC_022034.1:2707628-2711029 GCF_000317375.1 Microtus ochrogaster
GTCTCGAACTCACAGAGATCCGCCTGCCTCTGCCTCCCGAGTGCTGGGATTAAAGGCGTGCGCCACCACCGCCCGGCTGTGGTACTCTTTTTAAAAGTGGATTTGGATATAAGTTATCCAAACTATGAGCACTGGTGGGAAATTTAAACAATTTTATTCTTAATAAATAAGGAAAATTGTTTTAACGATGCAAATGAACTATTTTAATTAGAAATCACATAAGAACACTAACAAGCTATTTTCCTTTTAGATAATCCAGCATATGAACCCACCTCATCAAAGGAACCAAAAATCCATCTTGGCTGATGTTTCTACTGAAGACATTACACACCTAAATGTCTGTAACTGTCGTTCTTACTCTGAATTACTGTTTCTCACTACAGGAGCTCAAGGCCCCACTTTTTTTTCTACCTTGGCCTACCATCTATGACCTTTCAAGTCTCTCTGAAATCGAATTGCCAAATCCTGTTTTCTTCGTACGGAGCCTCTCGTAATACTTCTAATGTGATTTAGACTGACAGGGTTGAGCTACAATTTTCAATAACGTATCTGCAGATGAAAAGAAGGTTCATCAGGGGGGCACTCCGGTAGGTTTCCAGTTGGAAATCCCAGGCTGCAGAGGGCCCTTCCCCATCACTGGGTGTTCCTGTTTCTGACCAGACGGAAGCAGAATAGTCATAATAGCTAATGTTCTTAGACTGGTCACTCAGAGAAGGCTCCTTGCTAAGTGATTCCATGGGGCTTAGCTTTTAAGTTACACATCTATGTGTTTTTGCTTTTGATGTGATTGATAAGTGGGCTTCCTCGGTGTCCTAAATAAATGTTCAGAACTAAAATGGGACTTGATTCTAAGTTCTCACTCATTCTTTTAATAACCAATTCTAATGGGTGCTATAAATTCTACTAAGCACAAGTCTTATCTATGTGAAATGACATTTTCATGAAGGGGAAGTATGGAAATTAATACTATATTTTAAATGTACTAAAGAATGTATAAAAGTACCTACGGTTAAAGAATGGCAGTTATCCTAAGTGGCCTAAGTAAATTCATTTTTAAAAATCTATCACAAGACTTTGGTGAGTAAAGACCTTGATGTGAAACCATGAGGCCCTGAGTTCAGATCCCACACACCAGGTGAGCATAGTGGTGTGTGCTTGTAACACACTTGAAGGCACAGACAAGTGGATCCTTTGGCTCATTGGCCACTCAGTCTAACCAAAATGGCTAGCTCAAGGGTTTAAGGTGGAGAATGATAAAGGAAAAATACTCTATCTTTGTCCTCCATATGTGAATGCACCAATGTAGTAGGACACCACTTGTTCATTACCTGGCCACCAAGACTCCTGAAATAACCACACAGAAACCGTATTAATTAAATCACTGCTTGGCCCATTAGCTCTAGCTTCTTGTTGGTTAGCTTTTACATCTTAATTTAACCCATTTAATTATTTTA
The DNA here is from genome assembly GCF_000317375.1 of Microtus ochrogaster. Taxonomy (NCBI): domain Eukaryota; kingdom Metazoa; phylum Chordata; class Mammalia; order Rodentia; family Cricetidae; genus Microtus; species Microtus ochrogaster. The sequence goes on from NC_022034.1 coordinate 2,709,083, forward strand.
TATTTTATCACAAGGCTCATGACCTACTGGCAAGGTTCCGGCAGGTCTCTCTCCGGGGGTATCACCATGGCTTCTCTCTGACTCCCTTTCAGTTTAGTTTTCCCTGCCTAGCTCTACTCTACCCTATCAAAGGCCTAAGACAGCTTCTTTATTAACCAATGGTATTCACAGCATACAGAGGGGAATCGCACATCACCTCCCCTTTTCTGTTTAAATTAAAAAGGAAGATTTTAAATTTAACAAAGAAAAATTACATATAGCAAAACAGGTATCAAGCAAGAATTACAGTTACAACATTTATATCTACTTTATCATAACTAAGGAAAAATATTACTATAGCCATTTATTCTTCAAAACTCTATCAAAGACTCCAGAAGGATATAATATTACCCGAATAAACAGGAAGTACATTGTAAGCAACTTCCAAAACTCTAGAATTGACAGAGACATCTTGCTGCCTGGACAGTCACCCAAAGTTCTTCTGTAATGTTGGACCATCCAGTCTTCAGCCCACAGAGCCATAGTATCTAGCAGAGTTTCCCATGAAGCAGGAAATTTCAAAGACAGTTCCACCTATATTGGCAGTTTTCAGTCACTTTCTTCTGTATCCTGCAGAATGTCTTGCAGAATCTTTCATGAAGCAGGAACCCTGAAGGGCCATCTCACCTTTAGGCAAGTTTAGCAGTTATTTCTCTGTGGGTCCTGCATGTCCAGTTCATACAGCATACCATCAAGCAGTCCAGGCAAGAGAAGTTTCTTGCCCAAATTGCTGACAAACTCTATGAGGAGCCTCTTCGATGCTGATCTTCCTCTTGAAGTAATTGGTGCTGCCAGGAGCAGATGCACCTCATTGTCATGAAAAGTCCTAAGTTATTAAAACATTTTAAATGCAATATCTGTAGTCTTTGAGAGATATGATAATATCTTTCCATCTAAAACACATCTCTGTACATCTAGAAAACCTAAGTAACATGACTACAAGCTTGACTATTATAGATGATTATTTAGTAACTTATATTTCTTAATTATACATTACATTTTAAATGAGCTGTACAAACACAATACCTTGATCAAGATCATAAATAAATATACATATAACAAAGTTGACTTTAAATTTGTATCAATAAACCAAGATCCATATCAATGTAAAGTATTCATCTCTATAGCATATCCCCCTTTAAATGTAAACAAACATTTATAGACAATATTTGGAAATTTGGGCATAGTTCTCTCCAAACTGTTTCCTGCTTTTTGTTGGGCAAAGTAATTTTGGGGGGTGTTCATGGTGACCTTTCAGGGGGTCTTAGACCATCAAACCACATTAGTCTGGAAGGATACCACAGGTCCTCATCCTCTGTAGAAACAAAGGAACCTCTTTTCCAAAGCAACAAATCCTTAAACCCAAATTTTGAAGTCAAGATACCTTTAGAATACATATGCTGATTTAGTTTAACAGTCTGTACAATGAAATGCCTCTCTTTATTTAGCTCATTGACAGACAAAAAATTTAAAGAAAACACAATAGTATACATAATCCAGACTCTAAGAGTTTTCCATCTTTACATGCTTTGTTTTTATTTTATTTCTTGTTAATATTTATTTTATTATCTTTATTCCTTCAATCCATGATTAGTACTTTTTATATTACAATTACTGTCTCTTTACTCTTTCTTCTCTCTCCCAAGCCAATATACATTTATCCAACAATGTGACTCACTTAGAGTTCTTTTATGTCTGAATCTGTCCTATTGTGTATCTGCAATTCTTTTCTGTCTAGGAGTGTTTCTTAAAATGGAGAAACCTATGCCCCAAATATTGTTCAAAAATTTTTGTTTTCATTTAAAGGGGGATACAATATAGAGATGAACACTTTGCATGGTATGATTCTTGGTTTATTTAAGATCAATTTTGTTATATGTATATTTCTGGTCTTGATTAAGGTATTGT
>NC_022034.1:2712004-2713718 GCF_000317375.1 Microtus ochrogaster
GAGAAGCCATGTAGCCCTGCTGGACACAGATGCTGGAGATTACCCAGTAAGCCACAGCCTTGTGGCAATACACAGATTACTAGAAATGGGTTAAATTAAGATATAAGAGTTAGCCAATAAGAAACTGTAGCTAATGGGCCAAACAGTGATTTAAATAACATAGCTTCTGTGTAATTAATTTGGGTCTGAGCTGTCAGTCGGCTGGGAAACAAGTGTTCACCGTACAACAATAGTCAACAAGAAAAATTAAATATGGGCAAGCAAAGTATAATATAAAATATAGAGATACAGTATAAATACAGATTCCAAAGCTTCAACAATCTGATTCAGTAGGTTAATAAAAGATAAAAGCTAGATAAAGAGATGCAGTTGTCAATCAGCAATATATTAATTGATACAGATAAAGATCACCCACCAGTGTTGAAATCACTAAATGGGAGGATGTTGGGAAAGAATAGTCTGGCTTTATTTACATAACAGAAACCTCTCACAGAACACTTATTAATCTACAAAGGAGAAACTGTACCTTCATGAAAGAAGTATTGCACAGGCCACCTTTCCCAAATGATTAAGATAACTTTTTGTACCTCCGGCTATGATGAAATGAGGAGCAATCCATACCACCTATGCAGTGTTCTTGTCAATAAAATATTTGTAATTGGATCATAAGGAAATAATCAAAAATAACTGGCTAACAGATATTCTTCAAGGCAAGTAGAATGAAGTCTTCAAAATGCGCTTGTCATAAAACACGTGCAAAAGAAGTTCTGAATCAAAAACTGAAAATATTTAACAACCAACTGTAATAAATGAACATTGATTGAAGTTTTTTAAACTATAATTTGCAAACTGACTTATAATTTGGGGGACATTTGAAGGAAATTTTAGCAATTAGGAAATTTAGCATGTACCCTATGCTAGACATTACTAGTTACTGTATCACTTTTCTGTGTGAATTGTTGTCATACTGCTTCTTTTGGTTTTGTTTTGCTTTGTGTTCAATTGCTTGGTTTTATTTCTTTTGCTTTTGTTTTTGGATTTGTTTTACTTTAGTTGTTTGTTTGTTTGTTTGTTTGTTTGTCTCAGTATATAGCCCACGGTGATCTTCAACTGACAATCCTGGTCCTCAGTTTCCTGAGCCCTAGAATTACAGGTATTCATCACTATGCCTGGCTTCATCACACTGTAAATTCCTAGGAGTGAAAATGGCATTATGGAACTGTAGGGAAGCATCATTACCTTTAAGCAGTGAGTACTGACTGTAGAGGCAGAATGTCCCAGTTTGCTTCCTAATGGCTCAGAAAGTAGTGAGAATTAGAGGCTCTCCACTCTGAACACAGTAGTCAGATGTTGATGGAGGATAGAAAGGAAATGTTATAAGGTATTAAAAATTTGTACATCCACGTGAAGGCAAAGCAGGGGTTCAGTATGGTAATATTTGAACATTTCTGAAGACCTGAAATTTTTTCAGAACAAAAGATTGGGGAAAACAAGATACACACAAACAGGCCACTAAACAAAATCGTATAAGTAATCCTGACTTCAGAGTCACTTCCTACCTCAGAAGGATGTTCACCAAATGAAACTGACCCACAGTGTGAAAAGTCTGCGTGGAATGACTGTAGATTAGCTAGTCAGCCTTATCAAGCCTTGTGGTAGATTCTATCAATCACCTTAATATTCTCTCTCTCTCTCTCTCTCTCTCTCTCTCTCT
>NC_022034.1:2715800-2717106 GCF_000317375.1 Microtus ochrogaster
TGGGATCCACAATATAACCATTCATGATGGAAAAAAGAAACCCCTCCTTTCACCGTGCAAAGAAACCTTAAGTATGAAGATCAAAGGCAACTAGAGTTGACCAACGTTAAAGAACTGAAGCCTCCTCACAGCAGGCTTGTCTTTTGAAAACCCGTCAGGTGCTTTTAGGACTACTCTGGTTCCTAAGGTGACGCTTATAACACTGCCAATCTTTGTGGTGTCTAGATGATGCTGTGCAGTTTAAAAAAGCACCTTGGAATTTTTGAAAGTTGAGTTTGCCTCTCCATTAAGCTGATTTTGGTGTCAGTTATAGCTGTGTAATAATTGAAAGAGATACGCTCAATCTGTGAGAAGCAAAGTACGCAAGAGTTCTTGCCTGAAACTTCTATACATTCCCTCACAACCACCTACACGTGAATCACAGCACCTGGCTTCAGAGTGGAAGAAACTACACAATTCATTATTTCTTGGGTCTGTGCCATGACCTTGTCTTAAGGAACGCCATTCACTGAAGCGTTTTCCACTTCCAAGGGTGGCACTTTATTATCTTTCCCTTCTTTAATTAATTTATTATGAAAGAAATTTTCTTATAAAATAAGTAAAGCATTTTCTCAGAAGTCCAGATCAAGCATGAACTTCAAAGCCTGCCACTTACCTCTCCCCGAACTATTTTTCGTAGTTATTCTAACCAACCACATTCTTCAATATTTTTGAGATTTTTATTTACTTAAATTTAGTGTATGTCTGTGCATTTGGGAGGCCAGAAAGGGTGTCAGATCTGCTGGGACAGGAGTTACACATGGTTGTGAACACTATGTGGGTGCTGGGAATCACACCTGGGGCCCCTGTAAGCACCCAGTGCTCACAACCCCACAGTCTTTTCTCCAGTCACAACAGCATATTTTTTGATTCAGAGAAGAGAAAAATTGAATTTTTGTGACTCTATATTTCTTAATTTTATTTAATGTTTTTACTCAATTTGTTTATCAACCTTTAAATTTCTTAATTGCACTAATCTAAAGCAAATGTTTCAGGTAAAGAATTCACCAAAGTTGGCTAAACTCTTCTTTTGAAAGTTTTGATTAAAACTGAACATAGCGATGTGCCTATAATCCCAGATACTTGGAAAGCTAAGCTCACAAAGCCTGGGGTGACCCCCAACCAATACAGAAGCCCCAATTTAAAAATAATAATTATTATTAAATTGAGCTGAAAACAGTTTATCTGTAATTTCAGGAAGGGGAAGGAAAGTCAGGAGTTCAAAGTCAACCTCAGCTACATAGTGAATTCAAGTCCAAAATGGATT
>NC_022034.1:2717631-2722765 GCF_000317375.1 Microtus ochrogaster
CAGGCCTGTCACATCAATACCCCACTCCTAGTACCAACTTCTTTCACAGTTACTATTTATGTCTGTGAAGAGACAATGGGACCAAGGCAACTTATAAAAGGAAGCATTTAATTGAGGGCTCACATACAATTTCAGGTTAGTCCATGGCCACCATGCAGGGAGCAAGTTGACTAGCAGCAGGCATCGCACTGGGCAAGTAGCTAAGAACTCATGTCCTGATCTGCAGGCAGGAAGCACAGAAAAAAGGTAGAGAGTGGCTGGGCTTGTTATAGGCTTTTCCCCAGTGACACAACCTCTCCAACTAGGTCATGCCTACTCCAGCAAGACCATACCTCCTATTCCTTCCCAAAAGTCCACCAACTGAGGATCTAGCATTTAATATATGAGCGTATGTGGGCCATTTCATTCAAACCACCACACACAGTATTGATAAGAAAGACTTAAAGAAATGAAACAAAATCTTTTTGCCACTGATATAATACCAAAAACAAAGGTTAGCTTTTTGTTTTCTTTTTGTTTGTGGTTTGGGGTGTTTTGGTATTTTTGTTTGGTTTTTGTGTGTTTGTTTGTTTGAAGTATTAAATCAAAAAATGCTAGGTATTTATCTTTTGTGATTTAATTTTACAAAAGGATATGTCTTAATCAATGTTTTATTGCTCTGAAGAGACACCAAGACTAAACTCTTTTTTTTTTGGTTTGTTTGTTTTCTGTTTTTCGAGACAGGGTTTTTCTGTAGCTTTGGAGCCTTCCTAGAACTCACTCTGTAGACCAGGCTGGCCTCAAACTCACAGAGATCTGCCTGTCTCTGCTTCCTGGGTGCTTGGATTAAAGACTTACACTACAGAGTCGCTTAATTGGGGGCTCATTTACAGTTTCTGAGGCTTAGCCCATTAATATCACAGTGTGGAACATGTGGAATACAAGTACAGTGCAGAAGAAGTAGCTAAGAGCTGCATCTGATTCTTAGGCAGAAAGAGAGAGAGAGAGAGTTGCAGAATATTTTAAGATGTGTTACATTTGTTTATGATGTGGAACAGTTGTCTTAATGATGCAAAGATGTGTTGTATTCTTTTATGTTACATTTGTTTAACTCTGTGAAGTTGTATTACTTTGCCTGTCTAAAATCTGATTGGTCTAATAAAGTGCTGAATGACCAATAGCTAGGCAGGAGAGTGGATGGGCAAACCTATCCTTTATCTACAGTCAGAGAGAATAAACAGAAGGAGAAATTTTAGAAGAATAAGATCAAGGAGTGAGAAAGAGGAAGAGAGGGAAACTCCATGGATCCAGCCACCTAGATACACAGAAAGCCACAGCGTAAGAAGTAAAAAAGATATATAGAACAAAGGTAAAAGCCCAGAGGCAAAAGATAGATGGTATAATTTTTAGAAAGCTGGCTAGAAATAAGCCAAGCAGAACTGACAGGGGAGAGTCTTCTGTTTTGTGTTAATTTCATTGGTTAAATAAAGAGACTGCCTTGGCCCTGATAGGACAGAAAATTAGGTAGGTGGAGTAGACAGAACAGAATGCTGGGAGAAAGAAGCCAAGTCAGTCGGTCACCATGATTCTCCCACTCCAGACAGATGCAGGTTAAGATCCTTCCTGGTAAGCCACCTCGTGAGCTACACAGATTATTAGAAATGGGTTAGATCAATATGTAAGAGCTAGCCAATAAGAGGCGGGAACTAATGGGCCAGGCAGTGTTCAAAAGGATGCAGTTTCTATGTAATTATTTCGGGCATAAGCTAGCCATGCCGGAGCCGGGGCGGCCAAAACCAGTCCACCACAGCTCCTACTACACAGAACTTAGCGCAAATAAGTAAAAGCAACCATAAGAGGAGGGAGGGAGTAGAGAGGAGGGTGGTTTAAGGATTTGCATGGGCTTTTGAAACCTCTAAGCACAATCCCAGTGACACACTTCTTTCAACAAGGCCACACCTCTTACTCTTCTAATCCTTTCAAATAATCCCACTCCCTAGTGAGTGAGCTTTCAAGTATATGAGCCTATTGGGGGGGGGGCATTCTCATTCAAACAACCATAAGAGAGAAGTATGTTTGCATAATTCTCTTTAAATGTGTTTAACACAATGTTTTACCTGCTTCTGGGTCATAGTAATAGTCATAGCGAACACCACTGGGATGTGTAAGCCCTGTTCTTCCTCTATTATTTCATGATTCTTATATAAAGTTCATCGAGTAAGATCTACCATTATTCTTATTTTGTAAGTCAGAGAGATAACTCTTGCTTGACGTGACCAAACACGTATGTCAGAAAGCCAGACTGACAGATTGCTCCCATGCTCCCAGTGCATCAATCAAAGACCATAAACAACCTTGCACCCAGAATTTCTTATTTTTCTCACATCTCATACTAGTTATGATTACTCCAATCTCATTAAGCTAATATACCAATAAATCTCTGCGGACTTTGTATGGTCAAATGTATAGAAAGGTGCGTGTTTTATCCATATTAGTTTATCTAGTTTGACACACAATGGGTGACCTCAGGCAGGAGGTCGTGGCAGGAAAAATGAAGTGAAAACATAACAGGACTCTTGCTTGTTATACAAGAACATCCTGATTAGACGAGAAAAAAATACAGTTGGGAGTGCCGATTCCTTCACTCACCTAAAATATGCTCTACTTTTAAACAAGAATATGCATACAAAGGAAAAGTATGGGGGTGTTTGTGTGAGCCTGTGTGTGTGCATGTGTTCATGCACATGGGTGTGTCTGTCAGTACACATGTGGGTGCATGTGTGTGCCTGTGTTCGTGCATGTGTATGTGTGCATGTTCCTGCATGTGTTTGAGCATGTATGTGTGCATGTATGGGTGTGTGTGGGGGTGTGGGGGTGTGTGGGGGTGTGTCTGTAGGTGTTTGGAAGAGTAGAATCTTCATTTCTAAAAGGTTTATATGAATATAGGTTTCTTTCTGTATGCCTAGTACATAGAAAAAACCCCATAAAAATTTATTCAATTATAGAGTAAAAAAATAATCATGTCTGCTACTTTCTTCAAATATAATGAAATATAAAGATAATTCCTCATAATCATTAAAATCAAAATAACTTATTAGATAAGCCCATATCATTTCTAGTTTAACAAGATTCATTTAATATCCTGTTATTTTGCAGAGTCATTTTCATGAAAGAAAAGGCTCCCAAGCCAGGAGATGAGTGAAGCATAAAAAAATCCAAATAATAAACTTACAATATAGTCACTGAGAGTCATCTCAGGCTTGGGTGCCAGCATGCTCTAAATATGTGGCTTCTTTTAAGTACAGGTGGCTGTGCAGAAAACAAATGATAAAGGTGAGAACCTTGAAAATGCCAGAAAGAACAAAGGATTAACCGTGGGAACATAAAACAATGGCGGGCTGTGGTGTGGATCATAGTCTGAAGCAGTGAGGATCAAAAGCGATGTAACACGGAGAGGCAGCAACACTAGTCACCTGTGTGAGCTTCTGAAGTGCTTACCTCCTCATTCTATCCCACAACACCCACAGAGGAAGACTGCCACAGTTCTGATTACAGCAAAGAAGAAACAGCTTGCCAAAACTTAGGCTACTGTGACAACCACTACTAGATTTGACTAGGAAGTTGTTAATTGGCCAATACCCTGGTACGATTCATAGTTCCATGATTTGCAAATTTGCCTCCCTCATCGTGGGCATAGAAAAGGGTATTAATCACATCCTGTAATATACCACATGCATCATGAACCACTCAGAAATAAGAGCAACCAAGAGGTTACCAAACAGATCCTGGTCGCTTGTGTTTTCCTGAAATGTAATTTACACTCTTACTTAAACACAGTTTAACTAGTGAACGGTTTATTCAGAAATCAAGAGCTAGGAATATGCACACATATGACACCTGTTCTTGGTGACTAGAAAAGAGGAGCCTAGAAACAAAGATAAGATGCTTTCATAGAAACTAGAACATTGTTAGAATTTCAATTGTTTATGGCATGATTACACCCTGCTGAAACCACTGTCATGTTTATTGTCAATATTTTTTATATACAGTGTTTGAAACAATGGAGAATCAAGACAAAGGCCATGAGTTTTTCTCCAATTTATTCTTTCCATTTTCCACAGTAGCTGATGGTTCAGATGGTGACACCTCTAAACACCCATGCCACTCATTTAAGCCCTTCTAGACGGCTATGACCTCAATTAACAGGAGCCAAATTAGAGCATTCACACATGAGAATAAGCTGGTAACGGCCTGGTTCCACGGAGTTTCAGTGTGAGGTGGGAAGATGACAGAAACTGCAAGTCATTTACCAGGCAAATCACTGAGCAGATAAATGCCAGATGTTAGGTGGCCCTTTCTGTTAGCCCAGCAAAATCCTAATGTAGTCATAACTGAAGAAGAAAGTAGTAGCATTTTTTTGTGCCGTAGAGAAAAATTTTCTACCTCCAAAGTATTTCCTTGAGGTAGGTGGGCTCACACATTCTCCTCCCCACACCTCCATGGGCATAAGTGTGTGCACGCTCCCATGCACACGCCTGTACACCACTAGGAAACTGAACGTCAAACCTGACACGTGCTGTGCAACATTCTATAGCCAAGCTGCATCCAGGCTTTCTTTGCCTTGTAAACCTAAGTCAAGGAACTTTGTATCCAGGACAGAAACAAATGATTCCACAGTCTTCCCTACTTCAGTCAGCAGGGCACTTTACCTCACATGGAGTAAGGTAGATCTCAGAAAGGTTTTCTGCCTTGTTTTCATCTTATTCCCTAGGGCTTCCCTTTTGTTTTACTTCCTGTCCACTTTCTACTCTTCCCTTAGCATTTCTCCTGTGCCACACGGGACCAGCCTACAAGTCAGTTAGGGTAAGTCCAGCCACTTACCTCCCTGTTAGGATTTATCTGGTAATCACTAGCTCACACAATTTAGTGCCATCCAGACAAATAGAACCACAGGATTCCAAACTTGCTTCCACAGGAGGACAATACCTCTTCCTAATCTTTTCTATTGGCATCTTGGGATCCCGTGGCTGACTTCCTCAGTTCCATATTCCTTAGACACAAGAAAGTTTTATTTTAGGCATTGATACTAAGAAATTGAGTGCTATATCATTTTATATCTAGAAATGGTATTTTCTGTAAAATGAAATTTCCAAAA
>NC_022034.1:2722932-2755812 GCF_000317375.1 Microtus ochrogaster
TGGGCCACCACCGCCCGGCAGGAATAGATACTCTTATAGGGAAGAATTGGGTACTGTTCTCACCTTATTCTTATTAATGGCTGGTGACAGATGTGAACAATGTTTCATGAAATAAAATGGACTGGTTTTGAAACCTTATTTTGAGAGTATATCTTTCCAAAACAAGGAACCACATTCAGTTGTCCTATTAAATGATGGTAGAGATGATACAATTTTGTTACAAAATAAAATGGCAACAATGTACTCAAGTCTTTGGGTATCTCTTTCCCTGGTCCATGAGATCCACAATGGGCCACTTCCGAAGATAATTTACTACTTTCCCCAAAAATCCTCTTTAGGAAATATAACTGTGGAAGTAATACATTAAAAGAGAAAGAGCACACAGAGTTATTGACAAACAAGATGGGTGGTGATTGCATACAAGAAAGATAGAAATCTGCAGCAAGGAAGATGTGCAATGGATACAAAATGAAATCCGTAAGACTGGCAATTGTGTGGATACCTGAGACAAGGTTACATTTGGCCTAGAGACTGAACCACTATCCCCATACAGAAAAACAGGAAAGACCAAGCAGAGATCTGGAGAAGACCTGGATATGTGAAGAATCTAGCCTTGGGAATGCTGGTTTATCCCAGAGAGGGAGACCTTGGACCAATCTAAACAAACCCAAGACTGAGAGAAGCACACAAGACAGGACGACAGCGAGAACACGGAGTGGACACTGTTGCCACACAGCTTTCTCCTCCTGAGAAGGAGCAGGCTCGGCACGTGTCGTCTGAATGTACCTTAATCAGTGAAATTTAATGCTTCCTGTTATTGCTTGTTTCCTCATTGGTTTTCCTCTATTGTTTTGGAAAAAAAAAAAAACTCAGTCGGGAGTTCATGAAATAGCAAGTAGTGCGTTTGAGAGATAATTGTGAATTTTCATTAGATATAAGGTTAAAGAACAAGATGTGTATTCAAGCACTTTATTCAGCACTGTGGGAGACAGTGAAACACTGACCAAAGAACGCTGAGATTTTAGAGTGCTTTAAACATGTGCTTGCCTTGAGTAGTAGAGTTATAACCCAGTTCATCTTCTCATGAAAGTACTAATATTTATTTACAGTCTCTGTGGTCTAAGCATTTGAAAAGGACCCAGAGAACCTTCAGAGAATATCAGATAATTTTTACAAGGTTAGTTTTTTTCAAGTAATAAGACCAACATTAGGATATGCTCAGCTCCTGGGATTGGAGCTAAATCATATCAGTTAGAGCCTTTGTTCCCAGTAGCAGAAAATCTAGCCAAAATAATTAGGAAAATGAATGAGTTTCCATAATTAAGATGTGAAGAGACAAGACAAAGCTATCTCCAGAAAGAACTTAACACATGACTTCACAAGGCCATCAGTATACAGATGCAGTCATACCCAAACACCTCTGTGTGGCTCTGTTCTTTCCTTGTATGTTATCAGCCTCCAGAAGTTCCAGCCATTTTACCCAGGCTTAACCAAGCGAGTCTCAGAGGAAAGGACAGCCTTGCTCAGCAATACCAACTAAAGTCTCATTGCATCCTTTAATTTTGATTTGGTCTTGAACCTATCCCAGAAGGAATTGCTCAGTGCTATGCATGAAATAACCAAGGATAGTGTTTTTTTTTAATGTTTAACTGAGAAATTCGGGATATTTTTAATGGAATCGGTCTGTGTAGATGTGAAGTGTAATAATAAGTACCTGATGAAAAATGGTTTTTACTGAAAGCCCTAAGCTCTTAATTAGTATACAACTCTAGGCAAACAGTGAAGAACCAGGAATAACAAAGGTGGAGGTTTGTGTGTTACAGGAAAAGGAGCATTGCTCTGGTAGCATCCTCAGTGACTCTTTAGTAAGAGTCCTGCGGGTATGTTATTCAAAACTATCGCTATCCTGACTGGGTAAAGTGGAATGTGGGAAGACAAGCTCTTCTGAAGAGAAAACCTCTGCAGGAGAGCAAGCAGTGGGCAAACTTTGAACCGTTGTCCTGGAGTTTTTTATAAGCTCACTAATAAACACACAAGCCTCAATTTCTCCCTTCTGAGCCAAATGATCCTAGTGTCTAAATCTAAATTCCTTCAGTCTAAGAGATTTTCTTCCATTTTCTCCTCTAAATCACTGGATTTAGATTGAGACAGTGAAGCATTAGTTCCCGTTGCTCCAATTATCCTTTCAGAGACAGCTGAAGACTTCACAAAAGGACCAATTCCATTCCATAAGGGAGTCCTCCCTGAACAAGGGACAAAAGAGAGAAAGCCTTGATTCTGTTTGTGATTCTTTTCCTCTAGAATCTTAACCTGCTGCTTCCCCTTCATCTTAAAACACTTCCTCATTCCAGCAGACTCGGGGCCACATTATTGGAAGAAGGAAACAAAGCCCCCAGATGCTTGTTATTTCGTGGACACGTTGATGAAATGGTTTATAACACAGTGAAATTCCAGTTCTTTGTGCTTAAAGAAGAACAACCTCCTGGGCCCTCCCACGGCAGTAAACTTCCAGCTGAACTCCTATGGCTTCCTTTCTTTTAAACTCCACCTTCCAAGCCAATATGAAACAAACAAAAGAGTTCGTTTCGGCCATTTGCATTGCAGTTAGAACAGAAAAGAGTCTTACTTCAATAGGGCAAGTTTTGAATGAGAGCTGAAGTTTGTGCTGTTTTGTAGTTCCAATGCTACATTTAAACCTTTGTTTATGTTCAAAAAAATTGCAGTGGAGCTGTGGACTATGGGCTTTGCACATAAGCAATCAACCCCATTCCCACTGGAATTTAAGCAAGACAACTGAAGAACTGAATCCTGAGTGAGGATGGAGCTTTGGTTTCCTTTCATGCAGAAGGCTGTCAGGGGTCACTGAAATCATCCCCTCCACCATTTTCCCATTGGTGCCTGCTTTTCTCTCAGACTTCAGGGTTTGCTTTTTTTTTTTTTCAAATGGCTTCTAATATTAAAGGTTTAAATAAAAGTTTCTCAAATAAAAAGAAAAGGAAAATAGTAATGGTGTACATTCTTATTGCAAGTAAGTAAAATAATAAAAGTGATTACAATCTCCAAGCATTATATAAAACCACAATCTAACATAAATAATAAAGTAGTATCTTATATAAATAAACTCTTGTTCCCATGGAAATATTAGTGAACTACCTTAAGTTTGTCTAAATGTAACTTGCAAAGTCCTATTATAAAAATAAATGGTGCATTTGATTTGATAGTCTAAGTTATTTATATAGATATTTGCAAATCATCTTTTTGCATGAAAGAACCAGGGCATTTCTGTTTAAGTACAGAACCACAGCTAAACTGCCATCTGGCTTCTCTCATTGATTTACCTCTTATCTCCTGATGTATCCGATACAATACAAACTACCTGATAAACAAGGTGAATCCTGCCCACCTTCATCAACTGTGTTCTACTGGGGTGCATTCGTGGGGAAATTCAAGAAGTACCAAATAAATACAGTTATAAGCTTATGAAAGGTATTGTGGAATGAATAAGTAAAAGAAAAGAGAGAGACCATAACCGATTGGGAAAGACCTCCCAGAACATCCTGAAACTTATCAATGATCAGGGTTCCAATTTTACTCAGAGATTTATAGCCCATTGCTGTCTTTATTTGCATTTATGTTCAATCCGTACAAACTGTGATCGTGGCAACAACTTCCATCTGGATTATCAGCACTTCCTCATCACTCCAGGGCCGTGGTGTCCCTGCCCTGATTATCAGTTGATAAAATAGTCAAGACCTACCTAGGTGCAGGTGATATTCTTCAATCCCTGATCCACCTTACCCCACCCACCTCCTGGCTTAAAGACCGAATCATTTAACAGCATAAAAGAGAAGGGGAGCAGGGAGAGGGAAGGAAATAAAAGAGCTCCCGTGACTTTCTAAACCTTATTTTGCAGCTTCCTTATGTGGAAATCAACGTGACAGTGGAAATAAAGATTAGTTCTGCCTACGGAAAAGGCAGCTGTGCTACCATAACTCAGAAAACTGTATTATGCAGTGCTGGGAACTGAACCCACAGTTTCACGCATGCTGGTCAAGCACCCTGACAACTGAGCTACATCTCCAGGCCCCTACATTATTTTATTCCTTTGCAGGTTGGCAGGGAGGACCTGTAGAAAAATCTATGGAGCACTTCTATTTAGCTGTCACTTGTCATAGCAATGGCAGTAATACTTAGAGTATCCTAATCATTTGAAAAAACGCTAAAAAGGTGACTAGGGTTCCTTTAAGACCAATTTAAGTCAATAAATCTCCCATCTAGCGAGGGCAGTGCTATCACACAGCCCCTACTGCCTTTGCTCTTGCAACCCTAGAAACCAACATTCTGGATGTAGAAAAGTGATTGAATGATGAGGGAGAGTCTTCTGTTTTGTGTTAATTTCATTGGTTAAATAAAGAGACTGCCTTGGCCCTGATAGGACAGAAAATTAGGTGGGCGGAGTAGACAGAACAGAATGCTGGGAGAAAGAAGCTGAGTCAGTCAGTCGCCATGATTCTCCGTTATTGTACAACATTCTTTGAAATTATTTATTTTGAACAAATTAAGTGTTAAATATCAAGAGGATGGAATCAATTACACAAAGAGAACTCTCACCCACGTATACTAGGGTGGTTAAGATAGTTATAGTCACACAGAGTAAAGTAGAATGGAGAAACGATTTGCAATATTAAGATAAAATGAATTCTCAAGTTAGCTTAGATATTGCCAAAGGACAGGAATATCTTGCCCAGAGTGGCCAAACTGCTTTAGTTCTCTTAGTATAGAGTGTTCCCTACAACTACGATGCTTTCTCTGCTCTGATAAGTGAATTTGTCCATTATTTCATGGTCTGACACTTTGTAGGCTAAATATTTTCTACCAAGCCAAAGTTGCAGGCACTGAAGTATTCTAAAGTCCAGTTTTAGAGAAAGAGAAAGTGTTATTGAAGATGCATTTGCCTCTGAGGATAGCCCATGTATTTAATTCCATGACAGAGAAAACCTCCATGGTTTCTTAGACTAGGAATGAAAAGCAAAAGCGTTCTGGTAGTTCACTGGCCAGGTCATGGGAGATATCCCACAGTGAGCTATGATATGGCCTGTTAACAACTGAGTGTTCAGGTAGAATTAACATATCCCTTTCCAATATATAACAAATGAATGAACAATACTCATAAATACTTCACATTATGAAAACCTTATTTCTATGATATTACCATTACTTAGTCAGGAAAATGTAATCCTTGAAGGTATCTTCATGAAACAGAACAGACCTTTTATGAATAACTAGCCCCAAATATTTTCTATCCTGTAAACATTTATTAATATATCGAGTACAAGTTCAAACTCTCTTTATAGACTTTGGTTGTGAATAGAAACTAGTGCAAGAAAAGAGCTTGTAAAAGAAATTAGAAATGAAAATATTCATATTAGCATAAGTTTTATGATGTAAAACTACATTAATAACAGTAAAATATATTTACTCATAGTTTCTTAGAAGTCATTCATTAAAAGAAACAAAGACTTGATAGAGTCTCAATTTTT
Organism: Microtus ochrogaster; assembly: GCF_000317375.1. Taxonomy (NCBI): domain Eukaryota; kingdom Metazoa; phylum Chordata; class Mammalia; order Rodentia; family Cricetidae; genus Microtus; species Microtus ochrogaster. The sequence goes on from NC_022034.1 coordinate 2,728,473, forward strand.
TATTCCATTCCTTAATAAACAGGAAATTCTTTCCTGAATCTGGAGAACCTAGTTTTCACTACCCACTTTCAATATGTAAATGAGAAGTACAAAATGAATTTTTTTCACTAAACAGATTCAATTGTTCTGCATATTCTGTCAAAAAGTATGTACTACAACTGGCAAGATAGACAGCCAGTTGTGACTTTTCTTAGTTTTAACTGTGCACCTATTTGTCCCTCATGAGATTTTCCCTTCAAGTCATTTAAAATAAAGAAGCATTTTAAAAAACTCAGATGGAGATCTTTGTTCTGCTAAGTCATGCTTATAAAAGCCGGTTCTATATTGATCATAGCATTGAGACTTTTCTCACATTTTAAAATGTGAGAGTAAAATACATACTATACATTTACATATAAAATACATGTGCATATATGCTTCCAAAGTCATATATTCATCCATTTGCCATATAGTCATGTTCCACACAAATTACTTATCTGTGATATTTTCATGATTTCAACTTTGTCACTGATGCCTGGACCAGAGGAGCTATAAAAATTTGGTCCTCTCCCAACATGAGTTATGATGAGGATTCCCCTCCCACACCAACACTGCAGACATAGAACATGAGGAAGCCAAAGGGGGAAAAAAAGGATGATCCCTTAGCCTGGAAAAATCAGTGCCAGATAGATGCTAGGTCTAGGATGCTCTAAGATGCTCTGGGATGCTCTGGGATCCACTAGGATGCTCTAGGATACTCTGGGGTGTTTCTGGATGCTCTAGGATGCTTTGGGATGCTCTAGGATCCTCTAGGATGCTCTATGTCTGCTAGGATTGCTAAAATGCTCTAAGATGCTCTAGGATGTACTAGGATGTGCTAGGATGTTCTAGGATGCTCTGACATGCTCTAGCATGCTCTGGGATGTGTTAGAATGTTCTAGGATGCTCTAAGATATTCTAGGATGCTCTAAGATCTGCTAGGATGTGCTAGGATGTTCTAGGATGCTTTAAGATGCTCTAGAATGATCTAGGATTCTCTAGGATGGCCTGCATATCATCAAAAAGGTAAACTCAGAAATTTTGTCTTCCTATAAGGGCAAATGTCTTTATTACCTGATCTATAATTAAAAATAATAATTTTGTTGAATATAAAGCAGCAAAAATATACTACAGATGAGAACAGCTAATTGGAAAGAGTGCAGAAGTTAGTTGAGATAAAAAATATGTTTACTCAACCCCACACAGATGTACAAAGTATGTTTTTGAAGGTGAAGTTTTCTTCTTTAGGGTCTTTTAACTTTTCTTTCCTCATAAAATTAGACCTTTGAAGATGTAATAATTCTTTGTAATAATAGTAGAGTTCTGCATTCTCCAAAACCATGACCAGCAAGATAAAAGTTGAATGTGCTTCCTTATAATTGTCATTTGTAAATAGGACAGGACCTGCTTTTCAAAGGCTGTTTATGAGTACATCCCTTTATATCACAAAGGACCCTAGGAGCTACCAATTTACTTTACAAATAAGTTCTAATTGGTATTCATTGACATTGAAATAATTTAAACAGATTAACTATAAAAATAGCCTTGATATCTTGAACAACTGTTTCAATTTTTGAAATTAACAACTTTTGAAATTTTGTTAGCATTTTAAAATATGTTAAAATACTGACTATAAAATATGTGCAAATATAAAATATGGACAGTGTTATGCATTCATTTAATTTAATTCCCACAGATATTTTGCAATGCTCAAGGCAAAAATCAATATAAACAACAAGGAAATTTTCATAAATGCATTGCTCTCTTATAGTTTTTTAAAAAATTCTTTCTTGAATTTCATACAATAGACTTAAGTTTCAAAGATGATAAATTTAGTGGGCAATTCTCCAAAGTTCAGATAAAGAGTCCACACTCATCTGCTCACAAAGAAGACTATGTAAAATTTTCTCAAAGCAATTTAATTTATGGATTCACCAATAAATTGGAACCAACTCCACACACCACCCTCCTGGCCATAACACACCACAGTGGATGAAAATAGAGTTAATTAGTGGTGAGAGAAGACATGGAGACCATCTGAGTCCCCGTGACATAACTAATAATCTATGCCAGGAGGCAACCAGACTATAAGAATCACATCTAACATTGCTAGAAAACAACAAATCCCAATTATGTTGGCTCCTGGTAATTTTAAGGTATGTTTTAAGAAAGTAGTGTTGAAAAGGTCACTTCAGAGTCTAAGGGGGTGATCCAACTGTGACATGGGCTATTGAGCTGTCCTAAGCAGACAGCCTTAGAGGAACTAAAGCTCTCTGTACCAACCCGCTTTTGGCAAGGATCAGAAGGAAGCTATTGAAGAGCTAATCAAACTTTGACGGTTGTGGGCTGTTTTGAAATGAACTCCTCCCCTGAGCTTTTAAGGCATCAACCCCAGCAGATGAGACCTGCTGTCAACCAGATGTGTGGCCATAGCACAAATGATACTCTCTGGACTCGTCTGATGCGCTCTTAGGAAATTCTCATTTGTTTGAGACATAAATAATTCAAGCGAATGGTTTTATACATCAGAGGCTGCCGGTTATTACCCTCACCAGATCTCCACCATTTGTTTTGGCCAATAGAGCATATTCTAAAAGAAAAAGTAAATTCTGCATCAAAGCAATTCTCCTTCCTTCCAACTTCTTCCAAACTAGGTTCGTTTGTATGCGGGAAAGAAAGAATGGAAGCTTATCACTTAGAAGACAACTTTTGTCCCTTTGGTTCCATTACAAAAGTTCAGATAAAATAAGTGTAGGAATTAAATAGTACATGTAATCATATCAGGAGAATAAAGCATGTACTTCAGTATTTTTTAAAGAACCATAAAATTCTCATAAAACCAAGCAACACATTCAAGAAGTTAAAACAGAGAGTTACACAGTGATTACATCAGTCCACTGGATGATTCAGTCACTGGATTGTAATGAATCCAGTCTTGCTATTTTAAAGCCACTAATCCAAGAATGAAAAGGAGATGAAACCAGCAGACAGGTATGAAAGATTTTGCTTCAGACTGAGGACTGTGAATTTACAGCCAGCGTTGCCAGGTGGGCTGTAAAGCCAGGCCACTTTCCTGACCTGTCCCCTCCATTGCTGGCAGTTTGTGAACAATGGGTAGCCTAGTGTTTGTATTATTGACTCTGTCTAGTAGAATTAATCATGACATAAAACATGAATTTTTATTTATACATTATTCATTATGAATCATTAGCATAAAGATTATCTTTTCTTGGTTTGTTTGTTTAGTTGGTTGGTTGGTTAGTTTTGGTTTTTTGAGACAAAGTTGCTCTGTGTTGCCCTGACTGTTCTAGAACTCACTTTGTACACAAGACTGACCTCGAACTCTCAGAGCTCCCCCTTCTTCTGCCTCCTAAGTTCTGGGAATAAAGCCTGCACCACTGCATCTGCCTGTTTTTTCTTAGTTTAAAAATGTGCTGCAAATGCATATAGCCTCACTCAGCAAGGTATAATTATAAACAAATGGAAATTGTAAACAGCATTATATATTAATCTTGAAAACAAGCAACTTAAAAACCACGTCATTAAACTTCTGCTCCTCAACAACTCCATAAAGAAGAAAAGGTTCCAGACTCTAACTTTCTTTTATAGATTAAACTGTCATTCTTGATGGGGAAAGGAAACTCCATAGCAACCGATGCCAGGCAAATCATTTTTGCCATCAATGACACAACTATGACCCAAATTCTGTGATTGCTCCCATTAGCAAAGTATTAGTCATCTCTCTCACACACACACAAACAGCATAAGATTTTGAAGTATCTTGCTGGCTCAGGAATTAAAGACTAGGCTCACAACCAAAAGGACAAAAGCTAGAGAGGTAATACCCTTGTTGATAGTGCCAGGTCTAACAAATTATTAAAGCACATGAGGCCTAGTTAAACATAAACAAGATAGGGGGGTGAATAATGCTTCCAGTGTGAGTATATCCCACACAAACTTTTAGGCTCAGTAAATATATACTAATTTTTTATCTTAAATTTAGCTAGCACCTCTGTTTTGTAAGGCAGTTCTATGTGACAGTATCACTTCTGAGTGCCTGTGTGACTATGACTGTGACACAAGCTGAAATTCGGGGGGCGGGGAATGAGGTGGGGATTCTCACAGGCACTCAGACAGGGGACAGATGTGGCTGCAATGTTCATGCAGCTGGTTCCCAAGAGAGGCCAAGCCTTGCAGGGAGCCGTAGGCAACAAAGGCCCTAGTGGCAACTATAGACTTCTCAATACTGAGACAGCACCTGCTCCCAGTAGGCAGCCAACTCAGGATGCTTTCCTGCGAGGCATTTATTCAAGACTAATAATGTGTGACAGGAAAAAAAAAAAAAAGCCAGGCAAGGCCAGCACAAGGCCTTTTGAGGAGAAATTAGCCATCCAGCTTTGTGTAATAGTCAGCTCTCTTTAGGTATTCAGTGTTACACCTAACCATTCTAAGGGGTCAAAGGTCAAACATTTATTATTTGGAGGAGACTTTGGTTTGGACAAAATTGATGAGAAGACATTATATACCTTTTGTCAAAATTGTCTTACTTGGAAACAAAATGTATTTATATTCTAGATGTACTACGTTAAATTCTTTGGAAACAAAAAAGATGGTGGAAGGTGGTAATAAATGATGCTAACTGATATTTGGGGGGTTAATTTTCACAGTATTTTCCTAAAAACTGTGATTCTCATGTTTATCTTCACTGTGATGACCATTGGTCTTGATCGTGCACACTGCCCATGAAAATTCCTAAATAAAGGTTTCAAAGGCAAAACTACTCCGTGATCTTTCCATCCTGAAGAACAACATTGGGCTAGAGTTTGAGACTCTGAGCACGCATTTCTTCTCCCTTACTACCTTTATCTCTTATTTTTCTAGCTTCTCATCCACAAACCAGCTGGCAGGTACATTTCTAACATGAACAACTGGTACCATTTTCACAATAAATAGTGAGGTATTCTTAACTCAAGAAATAGCTTCTATGTAACCATCTCGACAGTTCGTCTACTGTGTTCATGCCTCTCACATTTTCAAGAGCCATGCACGGTTTGAGATTACTTCTTTGACACTTCAGCAATAGATCATTTTTGCCATACAGAAATCTCTATTGGGTAGCATTATCAACAGATAATTTTCATCCAGAACCAGAAATAACATGTAGAATTTAAGCACCATTCTATACAACAGCAATTCTAAAAATTTTAGAAAAAAAAAATTAATTGTGCTACTTAAGTGAAGAAAGTCTGCTGTCATTAACCACCACAAATACAAACATCCATGGTAGATGTTTGGAGGAAGTAGTGACAGAAAAACAACATTGTTATTAAGAATAGCCTCGTTCAGGATGCTCAGAGAGAGCTGCCATGGCAAACTCCATTTATTTCTTCCTACTGTTTCATGATAATCAAGGCATTTGATTGTAGGAGGAGCAGCGAGCTGTGTTCCTGCAGCCCAGATCCCGGCCCCCTGGCTAGCTTATGCCCCAAAATAACAACACACAAATTGTATTCTTTTCAACACTGCCTGGTCTAGAACACTAGACTACAGTTCTAGTCTCTTACTGGCTAATTCTCATATCTTGCTTTAACCCATATCTAATAATCTGTGTAGCACCACGAGGTGGTGTCTTACCAGGAAGATTGTAGTGTACGTCCATCGTGGGCTGGAGCTTCATCATGTCTGCTCCATGGCATCTGACCTCACTTCCCTTCTTCCCAGAATTCTGTTCTGTCTACTCCACCCACCTAAAAGCTGGCCTATCAAATGGGCCAAGGCAGTTTTTTTATTAACCAATGACCTTCCTCCATCACTTGATCTTCTGACTTTAAAAAACAAAATCTGTAATATAGGAATGCTAATATCACCTTCTTGTTTCAGAAAGACTGCCAACCCTATATGATGCTCTCTGGAGTTACACAGAACACGCTCTGTGGAATGGTATAAAACATGCCATGTTACTAGGACTGAGATGATAAAAGACAAATTTATTTAAATGACTTGAAAAGTAAATGCTCGGCCTCTATTGGGTATCCAATAAATGCTAGCTATAAAACTGTTTTCACAAAAGGAAATTGTCCAAATAATAAGATAGTAAAGTTTTAAAAGTCATCAATAACAAGGGATAGTAACCAAATTAGTTTTCCCTACACTACAGGGGTTCACAGAGCATAGAAATTTCAGTTTTAAAAACCAGACAAACCAGAAAAAGCAAGTTACCCATTAAAAAAGAAGCAATATATTTAGCCACAAAAAAAAAACTCTCAGAAGTGAATGAAACTTAATTCCTCTCTCCAGTGATTTCCAGTATTAGTAACAGCATCTGGCTGAACACTGCAAGTCAGTAGATGAACTGGGTGGACAGGACTCTCCTTGGCATTCATGGGCAGATCTGCATGAAACCCGAAATTGTCCAGCTGGAGCAGAAAATAGAATAGTGCCTGTGGCTTGTGGCTTTTAAATAACAGCACTGAATCACTCAGCATAGGATCAGTTCAGTTAGAATATGCATTCATTCACATTCATCCTTCCACCCTCTCCCTCCTTTCCTCTCTCCCTGCATCCCTTTAGTCCCTAGCTCCAAAGAAAAGGTCCCTCCAACTTAATTGCTACAGGAATCTTCCTGAACTATTTATAAGCCATAAACAAAATTGTATTTTTTTGCCTGTGTATTTATTGTGTAACCTATACCTTAGCATTTGGAGAAATGAGATGAGAAACAGTGTTGGTAATGGTTTTAATTAAATCAAGTGTTTATGATTGCCTCTACAGCTCCCTCTCTGCACAGCCTAGAGCAAGAACACAGCAGGACAGCAGCTGTCAAATCAGCAGTGAGCACAGAATTTGCATGGTGGCCCTAAAACTAGCAAGTTGCCATATTATTCTGTAAGATTTTCCCCCACTGAGCACTAAAATGAATTTTATTAGACAAGTCCCAACCAGTCAGTGCTTTTGTGAGTCCCATGAACCACAGAAGCATGGTGTGTCCACATTTATTGAGAATGATGAGAGACAAAAACTTAGTCACTTTTAAACGGGATACCTCTATGTCCTTTTAGTAACATCTGATATCATAACTGTTCCTTAAGAAGTATTTGGGTGGGCCTATCTGTCAGAGGAGTGTCCAACATGAGTCTAAATACAAAGGACACCCTTATCTGTCAAATCAGCATCCTCAGCTTTCTCCTTATGAACTTACTCTCAAATTTTTATAGCATATGATGTCTTTATTGGTTCATTGTAAATGAACTTATTAACTGGAAACTGGAGGTAGTTGGAAGAACATGTGACAATTCACTTAGAACATACCGGTGGGAGGATGCATGAAAACAATGAAACCAAAACTTAGCCTCCTATTTAGGGTAATCAGCAATCGTGGAGGACAGGGGAATAGAATAATTTCCTAAAAACAAAAAATAAACGTCATTTTCATTTCACTTTAAAATATTTGGATTTTTTAGGTTTGAATAAGATTAATATTGGGAAGGTTTAGCAATAGCTAGGTCATAGAAATGCCTAGATACCCATCAACTAATGAGTATAAAATGAAATTGTGTACCCTCATGCAATGGAATTTTATTTTTTTGTGTGTTTATTTAAAAGTTAAATTTTGCTGTGAACTAAAAGCAAAATTTGAAGGGAAATAGATGAAACTGAGAAACATATTGAGAAAGGTAACCCAGACCCAGAAAAACAAATGCCACATGTTCTCACCCGTATGTGAGTCTTAGCGTTAGGTTTGTGGGTTTAATTTGAATCCTATAGAATCTAATGGACTATAAAGAGTATTTGTGTGGAGCGGGGGAGAGAGATCTTAAGGGAGGAGAGTAGGGCACAGGAGGGATGAAAGGGGTAAGAGTCATCATGGATTAGAAGCTTAAGTAGAAGAGAGATGGAAAGACAGAGCAGAGATGATGGGGTGAAGAATAACTAACACTAAAGATGTCTGAAAAACCAATGTGAAAACTTAACATTTTATAAATTTCCTTTAATTTTTTCATAGGGATGGGTTTAATTGGAGGTACCCGACATAGAGAATTACTCTCCTCCCAGAACTGCATTACCAAATGTGAAGCCCCGTGCCAGATATGAGATACTTCCACATGTTAGAAGCATTGTGGAGACCCCCAAACAATACAGGCTGCTTCCATTGCTCTATCGTCCACCAGTACTTGACGATGAAGACATCACTCTCACTGGTCACAGGACATGAAGATATCATGTCAGCACTTTCCGAGAAGCTTCATCCCTGCTGGATGGCTTTCATAGTGTTGAAAGGTATTGTGCAGTCTGCTGGAGGAAAATGATCATCAACAACTTTATCCAGTTATTTATGTAGCGTGAAATCCACTCTGCTCACGTTGATGTCTAAAGAGCTGTCCCTGTCCTTTTGCCTTGCTTTTCTGGAACACAATGGCAGAATGTGCCATGTGTAGGCCCAGATTTCTAACAGGCTTTCCTACTTCTCCTTCATGCCTCTTCCTTCCCCTCTGGGTTTTAGACAAGTACAGTTAGGGGCTGGGTTGCTAAATTAGGGTTATTCAAATTAAAAAGTAATTGTAGACAAGATGAGACAGTTTTGTGATTGTGGAAGAGTAGTGTTACGAATGGGGGAAGCAATTTCTGAAAACGTGATTTCAACAGAGAAGACACATGGAAGCCAACTAGTTATGCATGAGCACTGGGGCAAGAAGCTCAAGACAAAGCAGCTGTGGGATAATAAAAAACTCTTATATACTGTAGCGGCATTGCAAGTGTATTTTAATAAGTAAAGACTGCCTGAAGACCTGAGAGTAAAACAGTCCCACTAGTCAGCATTACAGACCAGACTATGGTAACACACACCTTTAATCCCAGTAGCCACAATGACACACACCTTTAATCCCAATGATGTACACCTCTAATTTCAGCCCTAGAGAGGAATATAAGATGGGGCAAGACAGCTCTCAAGTAACCAGGTAGGAAGTATAGGTGGGGCAAGTAGAATAGGAGAATTCTGGGAAGATTAAGGGCGGAGTCACCAGTCACCCGTCGCCAGCGAGACACAGAAGAAACAAGATGAGAATGCCTTCCTGAAAAAAGGCACCAAGTCATATGGCTAAGCATAGATAAGAATTATGGATTGAGGACAAAGTAAGGACTGATGAGATGGCTCAAAAGGTTAAGGTGCTTGTGGCTAAGCCTGATGATACCTGAGTTCACGACCTGAATGGTGAAAGGAGAAAAATAATTCCTAGAAGTCGTGCTCTGGTCTAAATGCTCACACCATGGCACGTGTCTCACCCCATATACACATTAGGTAAATAAATAACAAAAACCTGTTCTTGTGTCTAGAGAGATGGTTCAGCAGTTAGGAGATTTGACTGCTCTTTCAGAGGATCTGAGTTCAATTCCAACCGCCCTCTTAGTGGTTCACAACCATCTGAAACTCCAGCTCAAGGTTATTCAACACTTTCTTGCCTCCAAAGACACCAAGCATGCATATGCTAGACATATATAAATGCAGGCAAAACACCCATATGCAGAAACATAAATAAATTAATCATTTTTTTAAAAAAAATTATGGGTTAATTTAAGTTGTAAGAGCTAGTTAGAAATAAGCCTGAGCAATAGGCCAAACCACTTATAATTAATATAAGCCCCTGTGTGTTTATTTGGGACTGAACAGCTGTGGGACCAGGAGGGAGCAGGTGGGACAGAAACTTCCATATACACAAAGCAGCAATATGCAGAAACTTTGTCCTCAGAAAAGTGACTGGATGGATGATGGTCAATACAAGCAAAACATCTCCCCTTTCAAACATCAGTTTGTTCATTTATAAGTTATAGTCATACTCATCTGAAAACATTATGATAGTTAAAGTAGAGTAAGCAGTAAGATAGAGGTAAGGTAGAGTAAGATAAAACTAAACAGCCTCAGACCACAGGCTCCCAGGGAGCAGGGATTGAGTTAAAAGACAGTTAGAAGGCCCACCTACTTCAGATGCCCTTGAAGACACTATTGTAAGAATAGGTACCAACTTCTCCAGCTCAGCCTCAGTCTGTGGCTTTGTCGGCCGGGATCAGCACCTCCACTCCACTAGACCATCTAGAGCCATGGTTCTCAACCTATGTGTCATGACCCCGCTGGGGATTGCACAATACTTTTAGAGGGGCCAGATATCCTGCATATCAGATATTTACATTACAATTCATAACAGTAGCAAAATTACAGTTCTGAAGTAGCAACAAAAAATAATCTTATGGTTGGGGGTCAACACAGAATGAGGAACTGCGATAAAGGGTCTCAGCATTAGGAAAGTTGGGAACAACTGATGGAGAGGAAGGCCTCTAGAGTCTCTCATTTCTGAAGAAATGACTGTGGCAAATAAATCTGATATTATCAAACAGGTCTTTTTGACCACGATATCCAAGTTTTATTTTCAGTCATCAGATAAATTTTGTGAAACAATTCACTGGAGGCTAAGATCTACCTGGACACAAGCTGTTGCAAAGAGAAAGCCATTGAATCAACCCTTTCCTTTGCTGAGCATTTGCAGCCTAAGGTTTGCTGGCAGGATGAAGCAAAGATGAACCCATCCCCCTCAAGCAAGAAATTCCCCAACCTGGAACACCTGGGTACTTTTGGACCCTCATTTTCTATGTATGAGAAGTTTACTCCAGCACACTTAGGTTCTTTTCCTGGCTCCAGGCAGTCAGAGATCTGAGTTGGATATTACCAGGGAAATACCAGTGGTATGGAGAGAGAGGGCACACATCTGTTTCCTGTCACATGCATCCATTATCTTGATTGGCTACATAAATTTAACAAGAAATTCTGAGAATAGCCCATTCATATGAAATCTGTTTGCCAATGAACATAGAAAACTTATACTAAAGAGAATTTTCACTTTAATTTGCCTTTCTTTATTATGAGAAGTATTTTAAATTTGAAAACCAAATTGTTCTTGGCTAAAACAATAAAGATAATCTTCGCATGTTATTACTAACTGGCTAGATCTAGTAATTTCAGTCAACATTTTTGTTAATGGCACCTGTTACAAAATTCAGGAGGGAGAAGAGGCCTCAAAAAAAAATGAGTGTTTCAGAAATGCTAATTACTAGAGACATGGTTCCCATGGTAATGGCTGCTTTCCTCTTCTAATATAAAAATCAGGATTCGATGATTTTTTAAGATTTGTTTTATTATTTTATTTATTAATATGTATGTATATGTGAGGGTACATGAATGAGTACAGGGGCCCACATAGGCTAGAGACCGCCAATCTCTGAAGCTGGAATATCGGCAGTTATAAGCCACCTGATGTGGATGCTAGGAACTTAACTCAGGCCCTTTGGGAAAGCAGCACATGTTCTTAACCATTCGTTGAGCCCGCTAATGCTTTCATAGATGTGTTCCCCTCTAAGCCTGGCTTCATCTAACCATGTTTCTTTCACAGATAATGAAATATCCTTAGAAGTTTAATTTCCAGAATAACTAGCCATCAAAACTACAATGTAAAAGTTGCTTTTAGTCTCCAAGAAGACTAGCTTTCATGGTGCCAGAAAATATCATGAAAATTTCCGAATGAAATAGTCATACTCAATGTGCCAAGATAACCATCCATACAGTGGTGACATGCTTACCTTGGCAGTAACCAACAGCTCTCTAATTGGTCTTAAGACCCACAGAAAAAGATGGAAATCATGCTGGAAACCTAGTCAACTCCTCACCGCTACTAAAGTCATGGATCTTTGAGGAGAACCTACAACCACCACTCTAATAAAGCAGCATAACTCCTAACTACAGTCTAAGTATTTGTCCTTGGCCCCACAGATTAGGTGTGGTCCTCATCCTCAATAAAGGAAACTCTCTTTGCAACAGACAAAGACTATTAACGCAAAGTCACAACTGATCAAATTATAAAGAAAACAGATTGTATGGTACCCGGTACCCATGGATACGCCCACAACACAACTCCTTCACTTAAGGCTCAGAGATTGTTACAAAAAGGGTGAGCAGGGAGATTATAAGAGTCTGGGGACCAGGGAGTTTGCTGAGAGATTATGTCTTGTAGAAATTTCAGAAGCTGCATCAGTAAAGCCTCACCAACATAAGCTGAATAAGCACAACAATAGACATGAAAAAGTGAACAAGGGAAAGCTCATGAGGTCTTAGTCTTACACAAAGAACTACAGGCAGCTAAGGGATTCTGAGAGCAGGAGGAAAAACACACCAACTGGTTATCCAGAACCAAACGTTCAGCCCTGAAAACTTACGTACAAGTAGCATTATACAGACTGAACCAGTTAGAATTATGTATTTAAGAATATATAGGTCTATAAATAGCAATTAATGAGAGAAAGGGCTGTGAGTTTATGAACTTGAAAAAGAACAGGGGGGTTATGTGCATTTTGTTTGTTTTGTTTTTTTCAAGGTTTCTCTGCAGCTTTGGTGCCTGTCCTGGAACTAGCTCTTGTAGACCAGGTTGGCCTTAAATTCACAGAGATCCGCCTGCCTCTACCTCCCGAGTGCTGAGATTAAAGGTGTGTGCCACCACCACTCAGCTGTATATGAACGTTTTAAAGAGATGAAAGGGAAAGGGAAACTGATGCAATTAAAATCCCAAAGCAAAAAAAAAAAATTAATTTTTAAGTCACTTCTTTTCCCCTCTGAGAAAATTTTCCTAACCTTTTACATAAAGTTGATTTATCAGGAAGGATAATTCTATCAAACTTCTACTGAAAACAGTACATGGAAAACTAGCCAAGACAATACAAAGAGAATGTACTAAAAATCCCTGGCTTCACACAGCTGTGGAATACCAATTTTTGACAAAGAAACCAAAAATATACACTGAAGAAAAAAATAGCATCTTCAACAAATGGTGCTGGTCAAATTGGATGAATGCAAATAGATCTATCTGTATCACCCTGTACAAAACTCAACCCCAAATGGATCAAAGACCTCGTTGTAATGCCATATCTTCTAACCTGATAGAAGAGAAACAGAGAATAGCCTTGGACCCATGAGCACAGGAAAAGACTTTCTAAATGGGACACTGATGCCACAGATATTAAGACAAACAATAAATGTAGCTTCATGAAGCTAAAAAGCTTCTATGTGGGAAAAGACACCAGCATTCAAAGCAGCAGGCTAGAAAATGGAAAAATATCTTTACCAATTTCACATCAAATGAGCAGTGTTTCCCAACCTGGGGGTCATACCCCTTTAGGGCCACATCAGATTTTCTGCATATCAAATGTTTACATTATACATCATAAAAGTAGCAAAATTATAGTCACAAAGTAGCAACAAAATAATTTTATGGTTGGGCTCACCACAACATAAGAAACTATATTAAGGGGTTGTAGCATTAGGAAGACTGAGAACCACTACAATCGAGGGTAATGTCTAAAATATGTAAAAAAAAAAAAAAAAAAAAAAAACAAAAACTAAAAAATCCATGGACATCAAGAAAACAAAATCAAATTTAAAAATGGGGCCCTAAACTAAGCAGGGAGCTGTTGATAAATGAAAAGCAAATGGCTTTTAGACACTTAAAGAACTGTTCAAAATCCTTAACCATCAAATTTAAATTATTTTGAGAGATCACCTTCCAACTTATAATGGCCAAGATCAATAAAAATACCCAAATAAAGAAAAATGAGACAAAAACGGCCCTGAGTTTCTTTCATGTTGATGCTCTGCTGGGGATGTATGAGGATCCCTTGGAGAAGCACACACAAAGTGCAGAAAGATTCCTGGTTCAGGATCAGAGCCTGTATCCATTGCCTCCTCTCAGTACCTGGACTCCATCAATCTTGAACTTGTGTAGGTCTTGTGTGTGCTGCCACAGTCTCTGTGTGCTGGTCCTGCTGGGTCTGGAAGACACTGTTGTCTTGAAGTAATCCATCACCTCTGGCTCTTACAACCTCCTCTTCCATTCTTCCCCTAGACCCTAAGAGGAGTGCTTGATGGAGATATCCTGTTTAAGACTACGTTCTCCAAGATATTTCACTCTCTGCACGTTGTTTGGTTGTGTGTCTCCGTGTTAAATCCCATCTACTAAGTCCCATGAGAGAAGAAGCTTCTCTGATGATGGCTGGGTGAGGTCCTGACCTATGATGATATCTGAATGTCACAAGGAGTCATTTTGTTGCTGTTTCCTTTATCAGAACAATATTGTTGGTTTTCCCATAGGCCCATGGCCTGTCCAAGCTCAGGTTCGTAGCCACCCTAGCAGTACCAGTCATGAGGTACATCTCATGGAGCTGGCCTTAAATTCATTGAGACAGTGGTTGGTTACTCCCACAGCATTTGTGCCAGTGTTGCCTCAGGCTATCTCACAGGCAGGTTGATGCTGTAGGCCACAGGGTTTGTAGCTGTGTTGATGATTACCTTTCTTCAAAGATAGCATCCAGAGAACCTTCCAGTACCATAAACACTAGTTGGAAGGGGTGAAGACTCTAATTAGGCTCCAGTTTGACTTCTCCATATTCACTTAGATATGTCAGTTTTGTCTTCAGCAGTGGGGACTTACTACCAGTTTGTGGGGAGCAACCGTTATCCTTGGCATTAGCCCATGATGCTTGCATGTTTCCATGGAGACCCTTTGGTCATGTACTCAACTAGATTTCTGACACTGAAGATTTTGCTTAGTTAAAAGTGTCCAGTTGGGACATTGTCTTGATGGAGGAGGGTCATCTATCTATGTGTTACTTTCATTGGTTAATAAAGAAACTGCCTTGGCTTTTTGATAGGACAGAAAATTTGATAGGTGGAGTAAACAGAACAGTATGCTGGGTAGAAGGAAATGAGGCAGATGCCACGGAGCCAGCGGCCAGGTCAGATATGCTGAATCTTTCCCCGGTAAGCCACCACCTCATGGTGCTACACAAATTACTAGATATGGGTTAAACGAATATGTAAGAGTTATTCAAGAAGAGGATAGATATAATGGGCCAGGCAGTGTTTAAAAGAATACAATTTGTGTGTTGTTATTTCAGGTGTAAAGCTAGCCGTGCAGAAGCTGGGCGGGACAAAAGGCAGGCCTACTTGTCTCATCACTACATTGTCTCTCTCATTTAGATTTCTTTCATACATGTATATATTTTAGGAATATACATTTGCTTCTCCACAAGCAAGTTTTCATATAACTCCTCAAATGGTCCTTATTGTGAGTTGTCCTCCCATATCCCCTTCCTTCACCCTCTCTTCGGTCCTCCTGCCTGTTCAATCCTCCTGCTCCAATCTCTTCATAGTATATTCTATTTCCCTTTCTTTGGGAGATCCTTCTTCTTCCCCTAGCCTTTCACCTAACCTCTGTAGTTATGCAGATTGTAGTAAGTATAATGAAGTCTTAAAGCTAAAACTCAGAAATAAGAGAAAACATACAATAGTTATCTTTTGAAGGATTAGTTACCTCACTCATGATGATTTTCCCCCTAACTCTATCCCTTTAACTGCCAATTTCACACTTTTTTTTTAAAGCATGGCCAAGGATGAAACAAGAAACTCAGAACACTTACCACATGCAGTGCAATTAAATATACTCAGTTCAGTTCAAATAAACCAGAGAGACAGGAGCTTAGTTTATTGACATTAATAATAGAAAGGACAAGGTTAGAATCAGATTTGCCAAAGATCAGATAAACGGGATCAAGACATGGCATCAGGACTCAGTACATCTCCTCTGATGTCCACTCATGTGTCAGCCTAACCCTGTAGGGCTCCTCCATATGCTAAATAACTGGAAACTCTCAGTACCCTTTAAACATATCTTAAGCAAGAGGTGCCAGACAACTGTCAAGCAACTCTGATAGGTAAATCGTAAGCATCTGGAAGATAGCAAACATCTGTTCCTATGATGGCTACTCCTGATTGTAATTTTCCTGCATCTGGAATCAACTAAAGCACAGCTGCTTGGCACTCCTGAGAGTATTTTATGAATAAGATTTGAAACAGGAAGATCCACCTTAAGTATGGGCAGCCCCTTCTGGTGGCAGCCCTGCTAAAAGGGTATGGAAGAAGAAAACTTCAATTTTTGCCTCCTGGGCCTCTTGCTAGCAAGCTTGACTATGTTGTTGCTGTGGCGTTCCTTCACTAGTATTAGAATCAACCTCATATGCTGAAGACCATCAACTCTCCATAAATCCCTCAGTCCTTCAATGCTGGATTCACTGCTGGTACAGCAAGCCATCAGAATTTCAGCTTCTTTAGTGCTAGGTAGCCATTACCAGACTATATCAACCACATCCTGTAAAGGCCAATCTACTGAGTCTCCTTTTACTGCTGATGATGGACAGATAGATTACACACAGACACATACATACATACATATATACATACATACATACATACATACATACATACATACATACATACATACATACCATTGGTTCTATTCCTTTAGAGAACATGCCAAATACAGTTACCTAGAAGAAGGCAAGTGTATTAGTAGCAGAAGAGGGGATTACAGACAAAAACAGAAAACATCCCCTCTGACTTAGTAGCTAGATAGAAACTGACAAGGACTTGGACAAAATTGGTGAATGGTTGATTAAGAAGAAAAAACACAATTAAAATATGCTTAGGAAGCATAATTGATAAGACTTGGACAATGATCAACAAGGTTATGAGTACCCAGTTTTAAACTAGATAACATGGCACTTGAATTTTTAGCCAGAGATAAAACCTGGGAAAATAGCAGAAATCTTAATGCAATAAATCCATTGCCAAAATGTAGACATGCCTGACATTTTATTTAACAGATGCTAATTATGACCAGCTAGGGAGGGCTAAAAATCAGAGGAGTAATTAGGAATGCTTCATGACTGATTGCATCTGCTGAGTAGAAAGTAGGACCCTAGAACAAACTTTGACCAAGCCTGGAGCGTTTGCTAGAAGGATAGAATTCCTGCCAAACTGTGAGTCTATGTGGTGCCCTTATGTAGGGTAGTATTTGAATCTGTATTAAGTAGCCCAACTGAATAGTTAAAAGACATTAAACATGCTTTCTGTCAACTAGTTTCATAAAGAATAATATAAAATTACAATTACCTATATAATGTACATAAATTGTCTTACATATGAGAAGAATTCCATAAATCTAATTTCCTTCTGACCAGCATGCTATGGAAGAAAAACAAACACTAAGCCAATTTAAAATACAAAGAGAAGTGATTATCCAACTGATACTGTACGTCAAGCCTATTGATTACATAAGAAAAATTTCTAACTATAAGACATTTGAGTTCTGTTTTGGACTAAGTGAAAAATAAGAATATGGTGGTTAGACATGGTGGCACGCACTTTTAATTTCAGCACTTGGGAGACACAGGCAGGCAGATGTATGTGTTAAAGGCCATTCTGGTCTACATAGCAAGTTCCAGGACAGCCAAGGCTAAGAGAGGGCCTAACCAATACACAGGGAAACCCTGTCTTAAAAAGAAAAGAGAGAGAAAGTTTGGAAAATGATGTCTTGATAAAAATAACTAGGTAGCAAGATTAAGATAAACTGCAATGGACTCTATTGATTGACAGGTTGATTACCTCAAAAAGAAGTCCCAGAGAAGGCAACATTTGGCTCTTGCAGGGAAGAGAGCAGAGAAAAATGTAGAGCTCAATAAAAATCAAAAAAAAGAAAAGAATAAAAGATGATATCTACTCCACATGAGTGTCTTTCCCTGTGTAAAGTAATTCAACACCATCTAAGAATTTTCAGGATGCTTGAATGATTTACATGATGTAGATGTCTAAGAACATTTTATGGATAATCATTGATTACAGGTTTCTCTACCCCAGGAGATACTGTGACATCCAGAAACAGCAATGTAATGGGCTACTACAAGCTTTGGTAAATATTAGTTTGTCCCTTTAGAATTGGAAATTGAAGAATTTCAGGATACAGTATACAAGATGAGTCAACAAATGACATATTGACAACAGCTAGAAAACATGAATCCAAACACTGAAGGGATGGTGTGTGGTAATCCCTCATACTATTTCTCAGAGTGAACCTAATGTTTTTCTTATCATGGAAAGATTCATCGTTGCTGAATAAGAGACCTTGATGTGCAAAGGAGGCCTAAGAAATGGCTACACCGTGGGGGTTCTGCCAGCTTAGGGCCACAGAAATTGCCTGTTCCTTTGAGCTGACCATGCCAGTAGGAAGATAAGCAAAGACATGAAAAACCACAGAAAACAAATATTGCCCCCTCTCACATCCTCCTTTGTTTTCATTCTGTTGCCTCAGGCAGGGAGAGGCCTCACTAAAATACAGATAACTTTGAAGCATCTCAAATCATTTGTACCACCTGGATCTGTGGCACCAAGTCTGTGACATACAGCTAGAAGCCATCACTCAAGTACAACCTGCATTCAAGGTAATTAGCATGTTATAGCACAATCTTTTACAGAAAGTAAAAAAAAAATTGATTAGTAATATCTGCCATTTATGTCCTTAATATTGGAAGGAACTAAATAACAAGAGAGAGATGCTGTGGTCTAAATGAACATCCTAGGGTCCTAGGAACATCCTCAGAAAATCAAGAACATGCTTAGAGGTCCATCCCCGAATGCAGAGCTTTGACCTATTAAAGAGCATGCTGTCTTGAAGTGACCTCTCACTTACCCTACAATCTTGTTTCTCTCACTGACCTCCCTGAACAACTGCTTCCCCAAATAAAGGATCCACAGAGAAGTCTTCCTCTCTCTTTCTGCTTTCTGAAGACTTCGGCTGAGATCTCTCCTCCCACACACTTAAAGATTACTTCTGCCAGTTGCTATCCAGCATATTTCTTGGCAGACGCTCTGAAATGGTCCGTAATGCAGTGAGTGTGTTAACTATAATTGGTACATTATGAACTTGACCCTCAAACCCACCAGTAACTCAGACACGAGCAGCTCTCTATTACAGACAAACAAGTTTATGAAATTTAACCTGAAACATTCTTCCCTGAAGCCAAATAACTTAAGTAGAACTTTTCCTTTAAAGAATGTTTTGGAGTTACATATTTTCAATTTGTTAGGAAACACACAGTGATTACACATTGATCTCTGATCATTCAGCTAGAAATTGAATTGCATTTTTGATCATCCATATTAATTCACACACTACTGAGAGACTCCTTTTAAAGCCTTTGAAGTGGAACATGTATTATCTCCAGACTGTTAACATATAAGAGAGCTCTGTTTGCAAGGCTGTGGGCTTAACCTTGAACAAATATTATTTTAATATCTCTTAATCCTTCAAACTGAATGATTTTTTTCCCTTTCAGTAGCAAAAATAAATTTCCTCTCATTCCTGTGATAATGGATAACTGTTTTCTTAGATGAGGAATTTGGAAAACGTGAATAATGGTGATGTTGAGATGTGTACGCTGTCAATGAAAAAAGCCTAAGGAAGTGCACAATGTCAAATTAGAAGTTTAAAGGGTGAAATGTCTGTCCTCGGTGCTGTTTGCTTCCATCCCGGGCCAACTCAAAGGTCTGATAAAACTGAGCAATGGCCCAGGGGAGGCTTTGTCCCACATAAGGAGTCTGGAAACAAGGCACAGGAGTAACAGGTGTTAGAAGATGGTCTGGGAGAAGGGTCAAGCAATTTCCAGGAGCATGCCACAGGAATATCTGAAAAGGAAAAGCTGTGGATTGCTCGCCCTGCATGGGAAGGACCCTGGAGTTAATTCCTGTTGCGCACTCTTACACAGCTCTTGGGCTGTAGATCCCAGCAGCCAGCAATTATTCGTGCTCCAGCTGTAAGGTCTTTCCTGAAGGAGCTCTCAGGAGAAAGGAATGCAAATCTTCCCCCTTTCATTTTCAAGGCTTAGTGGTGCTGTGTTTTTATTGTTTGTAAATGGGGAGATAAAGGATAAAATGACAGTAAGAACAATAAGGATGACCATGGTGCCAAACATATTCAAAATGTCTTTACAGTTGCTGGATCTTTAAAAATAAGCCTCTGTATCTTGAGACTGGGGAAGCTTTACTGTGTCCAAGCCCAGCTGGGGTTGAGGTTTGTGTAATCCCTCTCAGCTGTATGAGAAGTGGGCAATCGAAAAGATACTTGGAGGAAGGTTAGAACTCCAACAACAGTAAGGGCCCACCCTGACAGTAGTTACTGATGAGCCACTATCAACCAAAACCCTTGACTAGTGTCTCTGCGGGGGGTTGCAGTTTATTGAATTAATCATTATTTGCAGTCTATTATTAAATTGGTCATTATTAAACAAAGTAGTCAAAGGACAGCTTGTAGGAGGAGCCTCAGAATGCTCAATGAAAAGTGGCCCCTGTACTCTGGCATGGTACATAAGACTTTTCAAGTTACGGTGAAACAGGCATCGTTTTTTAATATTGTTTTCTAGGTCTTAACGTTAAAATCTTTATGCTGCTGGGTAGGACAAATAAGTACCAAAGAGGCCGAGGCAGCAAGATTAGCAGCTCATGGTCAGTCTCAACTACATAGAGTGAATCCATAGCAAACCTGGCAAATTAGATTTTCAACGTAGAACCCCCAGTAGCCACAGTGGACTGGGGCTTGGGCAGGCTACCTCCACCCCACTGCCTGTCCTCCATCACTGTCTCCAGCTTCATTCCCAGCCCTGCAGCAGACTTCTTAAAGGGGCCTCTCCTCCCTCCCTACTCCCATTCCCTGGGGACGCCACCAAACCTTATAGCAGAACCAGCTTTCCCCTCCTCCCATCCTTTTGTGACAGTCATGAGAAACTGGAAACACCAGAACTGGATTCAAGTTCCCACTCTGCTTCCCTGCCCTCCATCACTATCCCCAGCCCTGCAAGAGAATCTCCTCTCACCCTGCCTGCAGACTCTGTGGACCCCAAGGACCCTCTTGGTGGATGCAGGCTTTCTCCTTCTTCTAAACACTTTGAGTCATATGTCCATAAGGACAAAGACTCTCTGCCTGGGACCTGCGTGGCTACAGTGGGCTGAGACTCAAGTAGACAAATCCCACTCCCCTTTCTGTCCACCATTACAATCTCTCCTGTGTCATCCCCAGCCTCAGAGTAGCCTGCTTACAGGAGCCTGTGCTCCCATCCTCCCACCAATCCCAGGGGACTCCAAACCTAGGTGTGAACCCAGCTTTCCCTCTCCCTGTGGACCCTTTCAACACCCCTGTATTTCCCTTCTCCCATCCCTTCAGGTCAGCCTCCAATACCATGAAATACTTTTCACCCAGAACCACCAGTGGTCACACCTGGCAGGGACTCAAATAAGTGGGTCACACAATCCTTCCTGTCCTCCATTGCAATGTGTCTCTTCCCACCTCAGCCTGGTAACAACCTACTTACATGTGTCCTTCCTGACACCTCAACTCCATTCACTGGAGACCCCAACTCTTGGTTCTGAGACAGCATCCCATGAGCCCTTTCATCACTGTCTCTCCAGATCATTCTTGATCAAGTAGAATAAAAATGAATAAGGATGGAAGATAAAGTTAAGAAAAAGCTATATTGAGACATATTGCAAAAATATAAGCAGGCATAACTACAACATCCAAGAAATATGAGATATGATCAAGAGAAAAAATCTGGGCTGCAGCAGATAAGAGCACTTGCTGCTCTTCCAAAGGCTGAAATTCAGAATCTAGCATCTAAATCAAACCCTGTCAACTTCCTGTAACTCTAGTTCTGGGAATGCAAGATCTCTTCTGCCTTTCATTGATACCAGAATTCTCTCTCTCTCTCTCTCTCTCTCTCCCTCTCCTCCTCCCCCTCCCTCTCTCTCTTCCTTCCTCTCCCTCTCTCTCTCTCCCTCCCTTTCCCTCTCTCTCTCTCTCTCTCTCACACAAATAAAAGTAATTTTTAAAAAAATAATTAACAAACCAAACCTAATAATTCATGGTATACAAGGAGTGGAAGAATGCAAAAGTTTCCTGTATTCAGTCAAGGACAGGAACATTTTAAAACCCCAATTAAACACAGCATGATAGAATCACTCTGTGACATATTGTAGTTAAAGTGTTAAAAGTTCAACACAAAAAAACATATTAAAACCTGGAAGAAACATACCACTCACTTATTTACAAAGGAGAACACAACAGAACAGCATCAGACCTCTAAACAGAAATCTCAAAACCTAGAAAAACAGTTAAAGACTTGAAAATAACTAACTGCCAACCAAAACAATTATATCCAAAATGGTTATTGCTAAAAAAATGAGAGAAGACATTCCAAAATAGACACTTACACAATCCTTGACCAGTAAGCCAGCACAGCAAAAAAATACTAGAAAAAATATTATATAAGAAAAGAAGGAAGGTAGCACCAATCATGAGAGAACAAGAAGAATAAATATCATAAGAGAAATACATGAACAAAAAGAACTAGGAAAGAATAAACCATGACCAACTCAGTAAACAAGTAAGTGGTTATAGAATTAGGATAGGGCAAAAAAAAGTAAGGGGAATCCATGTACACAAACTTACTAGAAGCAAATTTCTGTCAATAACAATCCTAAACATAAATTATCCTAATTCAACAATTAAAAAGCACAGACTACCAGATTGGGTTAAAAAAGAAAAAAAATAAGTATTTGTTGACTGCAATAAACACATCTCACTGGCACAGCACATACGGCGTGAGAATGAAAGGCTGGAAGTCAATATGTCATGCAGGGGGGAAGAGAGCCAAAAACACACGTGTGGCAGTCAGAGGACAACTTGCTTAAGATTTTTCCCTCTTCCTCCATGTCTGTCTGGCTAGAGCTGCTGCTGAACACAAGGTCGGCCATCAGGATCAAAACTCAAAAGTAAACCCCAACATGTCACCATTATTGGGGGTGACCAATCTGCAACCTGGTATTGGCTGTCTACAATGAGTCTGCACCTTTTCTTTACAAGAATAGATACTTGCTTTGATCATGGATTTGGCTTCCCTGCATATAATTATTCTGCCCAAACTACCACCCATGGACTTAGAGAATGCCTACCCGCCATCAAGGTATTATACCAACATTGCTTCTGACCAAGGAACTTACTCAGAGCCAAAGAAGGGCAACAGTGGGCAAATAATCAAGAAATTCACTGTCTTCCAAGTTTCCAACCTCATGAAGCAACTGTCTTGACCAAAGAGTAGAGTGACCACTTCTGAATAAGAAGATGTAATGGGGTCCCCAGTTGACAGAGGGTGGATATGACAACTAATCTTAGTTCTCTACTTGATTGCATCTGGGATCAACTAAAATACAGCTATGGGGTATCCCTGTGAGTTTATTTGACCCATTTATTTAAATCAAGAAGACCTACACTAAAAGATGGCAGCATATTCCAAGTGGCGCTCAGACAAAAGGACATGGAAGAAGGAAATCTTGGCTTTTTTGCTTGCTTGCCTTGACCCTTTCTGTGAAATTCTTCTATCTCGTCACTGAGACATTCCTTTGACAATACTAAAACCAGCTACCATGGTCTTCCAGTGTCCTACTGAAGACCAGGAGCTCTCCAGGAATCTTCTAGGCCTTCAGCACCAGATTGGGATTGCTGAGAAATCCAGCTTTGTGAACTAAACAACTACTAAGTTCTTGACCTCCCCAGCGTGAGACAGTCATTATAGTTACTAGCTGAATCATACTGCATGAGTCAATTGAATAAAGCCCTTTCTAATGCATGCATTCATTCTATCAGTTATGTTCCTTTAGAGAACTCAGACTAATACAAGGACACTTCAAAAAACATGGTCAAACTTCCTAAATATAACCCCAGTAGCACAGACACCAAGAATTAATTAATAAATAGGACCTCCTGAAACTGAGAAGCTTCTGTGAAGCAAAGGACATGGTCACCAAGACAAAATGACAGCCTACAGAATGGGAAAAGATCGTCACCAATCCCACATCAGACAGAGCACTGATCTCAAAAATATACAAAGAACTCAAGGAACTTGACATCTGATACCATAAAACAATCCCACACCAGTTCAGAATTAGGATAATAAAAAGGTTGTTTATTTAAGGGGAAAACTTACAGATCACTGTCCTAGACAACAGTCCTCTGAATGCAAACAGGAACAGAGTCCAGCAGCCAGAACAGGAGTTGGAAGCAAGAGAGCAGGCACATGGTTCCCACTGCTTTTTAAACTATAAGAGACCACGCCCAAGTGGGCTGGTATCTTAAAGGCTATTGGCTGAAGGAGCAGAATGTGCTCCCACAGCAGACATCAAAAGAACAAATAATCCAGTTTTAAAAATGGGGTACATACCTAAACAGAGAACTCTCAACAGAAGAATCTAAATGGCTGAAAGACACTTAAGAAAATGTTCAACATCCTTGGCCATGGTCTTATTGTTCCCCACCAAGACCTATGCTGAGATTGAATCTCTATCATGAGTTAGTAAGAGAAATGCTTAATCCATTTATGGCTATGAGAACAACCTGTGGGTTGCGACCCCTTTAAAGGTCAATGACCCTTTCTCGGGGTTTACCTAAAACCCTTGGAAACATCAGATATTTACATTAATAACAGTGTCAAAATTATAGTTATGAAGTAGTAATGAAATTGATTTTATGGTTGGGAGTCACCAAAACATGGGAAACTGTATTGCAGGGTCACAGCATTAGGAAGGCTGAGAACTACTGACTTACAGTAATTGGAGGTAACTAAGGATGAGGTCGTAAAGGTGGGGGTCCTCATCTGTTAGGACTGTGCCTGTATAAGAAGAGGAGAGAAGGCCAGGTTGGTACCCCATCCATCAGCCCTGCACTTAGGGAGCTACAGAAGCTGACTTAGACCCTCATTAGTAAGTGTAAACAAACAACTAGACACCTGCAAAGAATCAATTAAAAGAACAAAGTGAATTCCTGATGAGCATCCGTGGAGGAAATCAAGAGAGTCTGATAAGGAAGAGGAGAGAGGGAACAGGGAAAATCTAATTAGTGACACAAAGACCATCTCCTGGATACTTCAGAACACATGGTTACATCTGAGAAGCTGACTTGCCCAGGAAGATGTGGGCACTGAGTGACCTGTGGACCAAGGGTCTGGGTGGGAATGAAAGTGGAGGTGGAGTGGCTGAAGAAGTCACAGGCGTATCAAGAACAGCAGGAACTGTATCAAACCCAAGGAAAGCCTAAGCATAGCCCATGTAATCGACGGGGCTGAGGCTGAGACCCAGGGACAGTGAGCAGCAGTGACAGTGTGTGAGGGAGCTAGCTCTGGCAAACAAATGTGCCAGATTCTCTGTGTCATCCAACACGCCTTAGCGGTGGGTGACCACTGGGGGGAAGAAGAGTCATTTTTCTTTGACATGTGGCCACTAGCAGGTTGTCCTTGTTCAAGTAGATGGCCCACAGCCACAAACTCATGGGTAGCACTAACTGGGCTCAGTAAAATGTCTGCTTTAAAAAGTAAAAGACCAGTTTATGGATTGAGAGAGTGATGTGTTGGGGAGGTCTGGGTTGGTTCCTAAAAGCTACCTAGGGAATGGGAGAGCTCACATCTTCGGCAACTCCAACTCCATGATCCTACACTGTCCTCTGCGCTCTCAGTTTGCTGCATGTATGTGCGTATGCAAGCATGCACACAAGCACACACACACACACACATGCACAGAAGGGAAATTGAAGGCAATAAGATAACCCCCTACCCCAGGGTGAAGACTGGCACAACCCTTTAAATGAGCCTGAACTAGGATCTTTGAGAAGACTTCACTGGGAGTTCTGTGTCACCCTGTCTAATATTTTCCAAATGTATTTGATCTCCAAGAGCCCCCATCCAGGGCACCAATGAGAACCCTAAGGTTTTAGATTTGGACCAAAGCTAGACCACACAAGAGAAAGCCCCTCTCTACTTCCTGTGGAGGCACCAATAGTCACTTTCCAGACAAATATAATCAGAGCAGCAGGCTTGACCCAGACTTTATCAGGGATTGGAGACAGAGGGAGGGAGGAGGGAAACAAGGCAAGTTAATGCAGGGTGTGTGTGTGTGCGTGCGTGCGTGTGTGTGTGTGTGTGTGTGACACACACCCGTGTGCAGCAGGTTGAAAAAAGCTACCCTGATGCCTCACTACACACTAACACCATGCTAATGGAGAGGGGACTGTTTAATGAAAATGTCATACTGTATTTTCTAAAACCTTTCCAAAATATCTAGCGCACAATTCCTGGACATCCTAGGAATATGGCAGTAAGGACTTCCTTTAGCCCTTTACAAAACTGTACCAAGAAATACCATTCCCCCAAAGCCAAAATAAATAACCATTAAAGCAGAAAAATTATTACACCAGACAGATGTAAGTAAACTTGAAATGTTTATTCTAACCACACATACTCAAGCTTACAGTAAAAATGATTAAAATTTGTAATTTATATCCAAGTGATCTATATAAAAGCCTATTAAAATTATGTATTTTTGCACAGTTTTATAGATATGTAAAATGCATTCTTCTAAAGTGATCACTTGAAGAATTTTACTAAATATAATCATCACTGCCACAGTGAAGTTACAGGCCAATTTCCTATGCCCCTGAAAATTTCCCTATTCTTCACAGAAAGTCCTCTGGCTTACCCTAGATCACAGCTGCACTGAGCACAGAACAGGGGAATACAGGAGCCAAAATCCCCAGCTGTGGGTCTCTGCATCAGAACATGGTGTGACAAAGCACGGCTTGCCTGAAACGGGGCAGGAACATCGCCGGAGTCCCACTCTCACTGTGGTTCAGCTGAGGAGCATCAGAAGCCTGTGCTTATGAGCTGAAGAAGCTGGCAGCTCAGGAATGCCAGGCTCCACAGAGGATCTGGCCTGGCTGCAGCTGCCCAGAGGCAAAGAGGAAGGACACTGGGGCAGGCTGAATAGTGTCTATGTCAGGTTTGTATGTGGCACCATGGCCCACAAAGGCCATGAGCAGAGGACAGTGGTGCCAAGAGAGAAAGCCCTCCTTCTAGCAAACTCTTCAGGAAGGAAGGGAACGGGTTTGGGGGAAGAAAAGGGAGAAGGAAGAAGAGAGAAATGGGGGAGATGTCTTATATGTATGTAGCACCATGCAATCACGGTGTCGGTCACTGGAGATGTCTAAAATTTCTCAGAATAACTCTAACCAAAGAAGTGGAAGACTTGTATGACAAGAACTTTAAATCTTTGAAGAAAGAAATTGAAGAAGACACCAGAAAGTGGTAAGACCTCCCATGTTCTTGGGTAGGTAGAATTAGTATAGTAATAGTGGTAATCTTACCAAAAGCAATCTACAGATTCAATGCAATGCCCATCAAAATCCCAGCAAAAATCTTTCTTCACAGACCTCAAAAGAATGCTACTCAACTTCATATGGAAAAGCAAAAAACCCAGGAAGATAAGAAGATACAAGAAGCTTACAGAAATCCAAGTAGACTAGAT
>NC_022034.1:2757607-2762762 GCF_000317375.1 Microtus ochrogaster
ACAAAATTAGAAAGCTTAAAGGAAATGGATAACTTCCTCAATGAATATAATTTACCAAAATTAAATCAAGACCAGATAAGGAAATTTAAAAGACCTATATCTGCTAAAGAAATAGAAACAGTCATCAAAAGTCTCCCAAACAACAAAAAAATCCCAGGACCAGATGGCTTCACCTCAGAATTAGACAAGACTTTCAAAGAAGAACTAATACCAATCCTCCTCAAATTATTCCACACAGTAGAAACAGAAGGAACAATGCCAAACTCTTTTTATGAGGCTGTAATCACCCTGATACCCAAACCACAGAAAGACATTACTAAGAAAGAGAATTACAGACCAATCTCACTCATGAACACTAATGCAAAAATACTAAATAAAATACTAGCAAACTGAATCCAAGAACACATCAGAACCATCATCCACCATGATCAAGTTAGCTTCATCCCAGAGATGCAACGATGGTTCAACATATGTAAATCTGTCAACATAATCCACCATATAACCAAACTGAAACATAAAAAACACATGATCATCTCATTAGATGCTGAAAAGCTTTTGACAAAATACAACATCCCTTTGTGATAAAAGTCTTGGAGAGAGCAGGGATACAAGGAACATACCTAAACATAATAAAGGCAATATACAGCAAGCCAACAGCCAACATAAAACCAAACGGAGAGAAAGTCCCAGCGATTCCACTGAAATCAGGAATAAGACATGGTTGTCTATTCTCTCCATATCTATTCAGTAAAGTTCTTGAAATCCTAGCTAGAGCAATAAGGCACCAAAAGGAGATCAAGGGGAAACTAATGGGAAAAGAAGAAGTCAAACTATCACTGCTGATGATATGATAGTTTACATAAACGATCCATAAAATTCTACCAAGGAACTTCTACAGATCATAAACACTTTCAGTCATGTTACAGGATAAAAGATTAACTAAAAAAAAAAAACAGTAGCCCTCCTGAACACAGATGATAAAAGGGCTAGGGAAGAAATCACAGAAACAACACCCTTCATAATAATCACAAATAACATAAAATATCTTGGAGTAACACTAACCAAACAAGTGGAATACTTGTATGACAAGAACTTCAAATCTTTGAAGAAAGAAATTGAAGAAGACACCAGAAAGGTTGCTGTCAGATGAGATGCTGCTGGCCTTAGGTACCAATAAGGAAGTCAGGAGTTAGGAGGACCCTATAGGCCATCTTTGTCTGTCAATTATGTAATGGACAAGCCAGAAAGTGGACATTGCATGGCATCTCCCAGTTCCTCCCTCTCTCTTTCGTCTCTCGTCCCCTCCCCAGTGTCTCTCACTGCAGTCACTGTCGCCAGCATCTTCACCTAAAACCGTTCCTTGCTCCATGAAATGCCAGAGCACTGTGTATGGATGTTTCTATCAAACACAACTGTCTGCTCTCCCCTTGAATCCAATATCCAGCTCCTGAACTCTTGACACTTCTGGCTCTCTAGTCTGAAGGATGCTGAGCCAGACCGAGTCTTTCCATAGAACCCTGCCTTTCTGGGCCTATGGCACCCCTCAAGCTCCATCTCTTGAGGCAGGTACAGCTTCTAAGGTCATTCAGTTTGTCACGGCATTCCTAGCCCGGCAGCAGATCCCTCTCCTGTCTCCCCTTCATTTTTACCGCCGCGAACTTCCCTTAGCCAGTGTCAGGCAGGGGCAAGGACAACTCCAGTCCTTAATATGTGTCATGTGTGTCATTGTCTAGAAGGAACTGCTTATTCCCCCATGGAGAGGAGACTTTTATTGGTGCCTTCCCTGCCCAACAGCCCACAGAGAACCCCTGTGCTTCACATGTTAGGGGAATGCAGATGGGACCCACACACCACATCGAGGAAACCTGGTTTAGTTAAAAAAAAAAAAAAAGTGGAAAAGGGGGCTGGAAAGATGGCTAGGGGTTAAGAGCATTACCTGCTCTTTCAAACATCCTGAGTTCAATTACCAGGAACCACAAATTGGCTCAGAACCAGCTATAACGAGGTCTGATGCCCTCTTCTGGCAACAGAAAGAAGAGGCTGGAGAGATGGCTCAGTGGTTAAGAGCTACCTGCTCTTCCAAAGGTCCTGAGTTCAATTCCTAGCAACCACATAATGGCTCGCAACCACCTGTAATTAGGTCTACTGCCTCTAACATACAAAGAGAAGGACATACACACCTAGGGCCGCCATAGGGCCATAGGGCCATAGACACTAGACAACAAAGAGGACCCTAAGAGATACATACATGGATCTGCATAGGAAGGACAGATCTTCTGAGTAAATTGGAAGCATGAGAGTCACAGGAGGGGGTCCAAGGGGGGAGAGGGGAGGAAGGAAGAGAAGTGCAGGAAAATATATAGCTCGATAAAAGCAATTTTACAGAGAAAAAATGAAAAATAAAACAAGACAAGGACACCAGGATTGAATAAAAACAGACTTAAGAGTAATAGTTATATTTATATAATTATATTATACTAATATAATTTCAATTTAAACCTCTTTGTCCACTAGGAAGTATTGTTTTAAAGTGGTAGAAAATAAATGCTAGTACACTTTATTAATTTATTAATCTCAAGAAAAAGAAACAGGCTCAAAGGGTAAAGAAAGTTGAACTAGATACCCATTTTTTAATTTGGTCTGCATGTAATTCTTAGTTACTGACACTTTCCGAGTCTCAACAACTAAAGAGAATAAATAAATTAAATTTGGATACACACATACATACATGGGCAAACACACACACACATGCATGTAAATATTAACTTTCTTTGGTTTGTAAATTTCAGCAAAGAAAAAATACAAAAGTTGTATCATTTCCTCTATTTTTACTTTGAAGTGCTAATTTTAGTTATAATTATATCATTTAACTATTCAGAAGATGATATATTTAAGCATATCAAAATTAACAGATATTTAATTATTTAATATCACAATTATCCCTTTGTGTCATCTGTTGCTTCCACTGCTTTTTTGTGTATTTGTGTGTTATATTTATACATGTGTGTGGTGGTGTCTGTGAGCAGACACCAGAGATAATTCTGGGCGTCGTCTCTGATCAATCCCTTATCTTTGAGACAGTGTCCTTCACTGAACCTGGAGGCCACTGGTTTATCTAGTGTAGCGTGCAGCACGGTGCAGTAATCTTCCATTCTCAATCTCCACAGCACAGGATGGACAGGCATGGCTTCCCGTAGTCAGCTTTTTACATGAACGCTGGAATCAGGCTTGGGCCACACGTGTTCTTGCCTGCTGAGTCATCTCCCCTGACTTTGTCCTGCATTTTGGCTTTATCATCTCCACAGGACGGCTGGAATCACCATCACTCTCTGTAGCAAAGATCTTCATTAGTCTTCCAAACTAAATATTTTGCTCGCTGACTGAGAATAGATTAAAGGTTCCTTTCCAATGTTGTATTGTGTGTGAAAAAGCAAAGTGTGGTGGCTTATCAATTAAATAATGGAATTTTGTTTACTCAAACTTTGGGAGAGGAAAAAAGTTTTATTAAAAACTTTTAATAAAAAGTTACAAGCAAACCCTTCTGTTAGAGGATGTATCTAAGGTTTCCCCTCCTCTGAAATCCTCTGATCTTATAATCCATGAATAGAAAATACAGCTAAAGATTTTCCCACTCTTCCCTGTATAACTTCTAAGAGTAAATCATGAAATGTAATAAAAGGATGTGTTCTAATAAGGCTGGGACTATATTTTATTCATTATTATGGTATAAATGAGTATACACTGCAAAGATTATTTTGAACAGTTACCAAAACAAAACAAAGCAACAACAACAAAATTATTTGCCTGCTGCCTGGCCAAGCAAGACGCTGAAATATTGTCAACTGACAGAATCTCTGCCCCTTGAAGGTAAAACATACACCTGTGTCCTAAGTTACCCTGGATGTCAATATCTGCTTTTTCATATATTGTTAGACCAAAATGTATTGTTGCTGAGTGGTTTTTCACTTAAATTCATAATAATGATGCTTCCAAAGCGCTCTTGAAAGGCCCATTCTTTGTAAGCAAAAAAATAGAAATTAATTTATCGCTATTTCGTTGGAGCAATGGCCTTTCGTTTTCTTGTTCGCTTCTGCTCTGATTTTATCCTTTAAGACTGGTCACTATTAATTTTCCTTTGCTCTAGTTTTGACTTATTTTATTATGTCATCTTTGCGACTTATTTTTTTTTTTACTTTCTGTATCTTTTTCCACTACCTCAGCAAATGTTTTGTCTCCCTTTTTCCAAGGCAGATTAAAGATTTCACAGTGTCTTTAGGCTCAAATGTTGTTGCATCAACTATTCTTTTTTCACATTCATTGAGCTGAATTACTGTCATTCCTCTCGGGAGATTTCATCAGACACGGTGGTCCTTAAAACTTTGTTATATTTCACAATCTGGTCTTGAGATTTTTCAGTTAATCTTGACAGACAGAAATCACATTCCTACCTTAATACCCAGTGTGAAAGTATTATATTACTAATAATTTTGCACTCATGCATACTGTGTTAGCAGGGCATCACACAACCAAACTATGAAATCCTATTAAAGCTTGTCTTCCCTTACTTTCACAAAAACAGCAGAACTGACAGAATATTTTGCCAACATTGAATGCTGCGGACAAGAGTGTTAAATCACACTTATTAATCCAAGGCACCACCTTGAATTCTAGACATGAGGGAGAAATAAAATGCTGTGAACAAACTGTACTGGTGAGTAATTCATGCCTGACAACTCAGCAACAGCTGTAGCTAAGAAAAGGCGTCCTCCTGCTGTCCGTCAACGATGACTGATGAAACTCTCAGTGGCCAACCCCCCACACTCATTTTAGCAGCCTGTAAAACTTTTGCATCATTAAAATGCATTCTAATTGGAGTCTTTACAGACCACCCAGAAGTTACACCTGGTGCAAAATGCTGCTGCTGGATTCAGTTTACTGTGGTAATTGATAGGGGACGGACTGGACGGACCCACGAGCTTTGGAAGAGCATCCTTAAAATTGCTCTGTTTTGTGACTCAATGTGATAAGCAGAAGAACTTTTCCCTAACTGGAACACTAGTCACCATTAAAGAAGATACCAAAGCTCCTGCATCCAGTTAACTGAGTCCACTCAGGGTAAAAGAACAAAGCAAAATGGGATTGTAAAAAAAAAAAA
>NC_022034.1:2763482-2783532 GCF_000317375.1 Microtus ochrogaster
TTTCTTCTTTGACCCAGGGTGGTTCAATTGAGCACTGTTCAATTTCCATGAGATTGTAGGCTTTCTGCAATTAGTGTCATTGTTGACTTCTAACTTTAAACCACAGTAATCCGATAAGAAACAGAAGGTTATTCCAAACTTTTTGTTGTCTGTTGAGGTTTGCTTTGTCACCATCTTACACCAGTCAGAATGTGTAAGATCAAAAACACCAATGATAACTAATGCTGGAGAGGATTTGTAGTAAAGGAAACACTCCTCCATTGCTGGTGAGAATGCTAATTTGTACAACCACTCTGAAAATCAGAATGGTGGTTTCTCAGAAAATTGGGAATCAACCTACTTCAGGACCCAGTAATACCGCTCCTGGGCAGGAGAAAAAATAGGTGGGACCAGCAGGCAGAGAGAATAAACGGAGGAGAAAACTAGGGAGGGAGAAAGAAGGGAAGAAGAAGAAAAGACGGGGCTAGCCCCCTAACCACACAACCAGCCACGGAGTAAGAGTAAAATTAAGATTACAGAAGTAAGAAAAGGAAATAGCCCAGAGGCAAAAGGTAGATGGGATAATTTTAAGAAAGCTGGCTAGAAATAAGCCAAGCTAAGTCTGAGTGTTTATAAGAATAAGCATCCATGTGTGATTTATTTGGGTGTTAGGCCGCCAAAAGAGCAAAAACCAGAGTCCAAAAGGGTAAAGGATAAAAACAACCAACTACAATTTAACATATTTTATATGCCTTTGTCCTCCATGTCATAATTTAGCTAAAAGAGTATCACAGGAAAGGATGACTCTCCCTCCCTCGTGTAGTGTGAGGTTCATGGCTGAAGCACCTACAACAAAAGACATATTAATAAGGAAAAATCTTGCAAATCTATTTGATATAATCTTTGAATGAAATAGGAGCCTTCAGAAACAAAGAAAACATGAGTGTGAAATGCTTATGTGAAAAGTAGCAGCGAAGTGATGTGGAAAGTCCGTCTGTATATGTGTTGCTTTTATTAGTTAATGAATAAGGCTGTGTTGGCCTATAGCAGGGCAGAAAATAGCCAGGATGAAAGAGATAAAGAGAGAGAGTGGGCAGAGTCAAAAAGAGGCCATGTAGCTGCCAAAGGAGACAGATGCCAGAACTTTATCTGGTAAGCCAGAGCCTCGTGGCTATACACAGAATAATAGAAGTCGGTTAGTTTAAGATGTAAGAGTTAGTTAATAAAAAGCCTGAGGTAAAATGCCAAACAGTGTTGTAATTAATGCAGATTCTATGTGATTATTATGGTCCTATCAGCCAGGAAATGAAAGAGCAGCCTCTGTCTACAGCCAAGAGAGAATTGTACAAGTGAAATAAAATGACTATGATCCTATAAGAATGAGCAGGGAAACATTGAAATGCTTGGTTATTTAGATTCTTCCCTGTGTTTCTGAATCTTCAGCTATACGGAGCTTTCTTTCCCTGGGTGTAGCATGTGCACTTCTCTCAAGGGTATTATGTCATGCTTTCATGTCAGAGAATTCCGCATGGGGGAAGTGCACATGGGAGTGGTTAAGTTTGAGTACGTGCCAGTCAAAAACTGATGTCACTTTGTCCTCATTCTCTGCCTTGTTTTTTTGAGCCAGAGTCTCTGAAGTTGGAGCTTACTGGTTCTGCCAAATCAGCTGGCCACCAAGGCCAGAAATCCTTCTGCTCTACCTCCCCAGTGCTAGGAAGACAGGTGTGCCTGGCTTTTTACCTGGGTGCTGGAAATCTGAAGTCAAGTACTCATGGCTGTGTGTCAATCAATTTAACAAATGAGCTAGCTCTCCAGCCCAAAGAGCAATGATTTAATAGTCTGTCCCAGAGACTGGCAACAAGGTCACAGTGACCTTCTGATTTTGCTATCTGCTCAAATTGCCAAGGCATATTTTCAAATAGCACATCTTAAACTCCATCAATATGTAATATAAAGATTTTTCTTTCCCATTTCAATTTCCTATCTTTTTCCTGATGCATAGATGCTTACCTACATTTAAATCCTATAAGAAAAGAACAAAGCATAAATCTCATTCTTTCCCTGCCCCCTTTTCTACTTGTCTGACAGGAAATAATAAAGGATGTTCTTAAATGGCTTCTCACGTTCCTCTGTGCCCTTTGCCCTTTTATAATGTATCTTCACACACCTTTCTGTTTTTCTTTTACAAATCCAGTGAAAATTAAATTACTAAATGAAGCAATTTAAAATGTCAACAGAAAGCCCTTTCCTTACTCCTCACTGACCCTAAGCTTCCTGAAACAGTGTCTAAAACATATTAGAACATTTAATTCCCATTCCCTGGAAGGAAAATGAGTGGACTTCAGTTTGACATGAACATGGTATAATTTTAACAGAGAAATAAAGCCTGAAACTGTTGACATTGTGGAGAACTTTTTCTTTCAGCAGTATCTTGCTTTGATACAGCTCCTAATATTGTGCTGTTGAGGCATGTTAATCAGTCAAATATTTATTAAGTAAATAGCATGTACATTAACCATGGCTATGGCCTGACCAATGTGAATACAGCATCTCAGAGTAAAGTAGCAAGTCATAGTTTGCAAGAACTTGTGTGGCCTACTGGAAACCTCTACACATGCAAGGGACCAGGAGCTGCAAAGGGAATCAGTTATATCTGATTAGCTCAGTGGTAATAAGAGCCAGGTTTCTCAGGTAAGGAAGGGAATATGTTGAAAGTGAGAAATATAGAATGAAGGCTATGTCTGAGTTTCAATTAGAAATATCAGTATAAGTATAATTTTTAAAACATATAGATTCGAAAACAAATGAAAATGTGATAAGGTAGACTTATGATGTATATTCATAAGTAAAGTGTATACAATACAGATCTTTGTGTTTGCAATTATGCTTGTAGTCTCTAACTTTGTCCACTTAAAAAGGAACAGGACGCAAGTCATAACATATCATAGCCAGACTTGCTTTCTAACGATCATGGTCTGCTAACAGGAAGGAAAAATCAATGGAGAAATGACAGTCTTGTTCAACATAGTTGGTATTGACCCCTCTAACCTCTGAATCCTCGAGCATTTCCTGCCCACTCATGGAATAACACTTGTCTGTTTGTGCTAGTGTCCCAGTTCCTCACCAAGACATGGGCCCCGTATTTTAGGTCTTTGGTTCTTACTGAGTAGGTGAGAGGTGTCTCCTGACCAGTATAGGTTCTCAATGAATGGTAAAGAAGGAAAGAAAAAAGACCAATTTTCCACACTCTTATGTTTTTGAAAAAAATATATATCTAATAAAATGTGTCCGTACAGTTCTCATACACAGGAAATCACATTAGAAATCCACTACTTTTTGCCAAAAATATGACAAGTTTCCAGCAAGCAAATCAGGCTCATCTTCAGCTAGGAGCCCTTCTAGGCTCTCCCATCTGTTATTTACCAATAGCTAGAGAAAGGCCACTATGGGACATTCTTCACTGTTCTGCTTGAGAATTCCACTGCCTGTTTCCCAATCTGCCTACTTTTCATTTTCCACCATATTTCCCTGAAAACAAATTTCAAGTCTTTTAAAAGTAAAACTAACCATTTCTCAAAATGTTTGTAATTAAATAAAAATGTTAATGTCAAAGATAAATCTCAGATCAATGAATCTCACAAGTGATAGGATGATGGGCCCTAAAAGGGAGCCCAGAGTAGCACCACACATTCCAGTAATGAAGACAAGAGCATGAGCATCATCTTTCTACTTGATGCTGCCATTGGTCATGACTGTATGCAAAACAGTGTTTCCCAAGAATTCAGTCAAAACCATGGAATGGAAGTCATAAATTTCTGTTTATTCATTACGTCTGTGTGTTATATTCAGTCACTTCTATAAAATGTTAGTACCTTCTACTGAATTCTTTTTTTTTTTTTTTTTGCTGATACAAAGTAATTTATTAACAGAAAATAATTTGAGAAGTCCTCTTCACAGACGGTGACCACGACGACCTCCCTTCCTTCGGGTGCTGTCAGAGGGAATGGGGGTGACATCCTCAATCCGCCCAATCTTCAAGCCAGAGCGAGCAAGAGCTCTGAGGGCTTACTGGGCTCCAGGTCCAGGGGTCTTGGTCCTGTTTCCTCCTGTGGCGCGGAGTTTGATATGCAGGGCGGTGATGCCCAGCTCCTTGCACCTCTGGGCCACATCCTGGGCAGCCAACATGGCTGCATAGGGAGAAGACTCGTCTCTGTCAGCCTTGACCTTCATTCCACCAGTCACCCGGCAGATGGTTTCCTTGCCAGAAAGATCGGTAACATGGACTAAGGTGTCATTGAAGGACGCAAAAATGTGGCAGACGCCAAATACAGTCTCTTCTTCAGCCACTTGAGGCCCAAGGCTGATGACTTGTTCTTCCTTCTTTTCCTTCCCCTTGCGAGGTGCCATCTCTGAACGTCGTCTCCAGACTCCCCCACCGGAAAGAGAGCCCTTCTACTGAATTCTAAAAAGATAACCTGTGTTGTACAAATGGTCACACACGTGTACTTCAGAAATAATAGACACTAAATGGATCGTTGTTTGTTCTGGCATTTTTAGTGTGACAAAGTAAATACAGGGTCTTGTGCATGCTAAGCACATCCTTACAGTAATAGCCCCAGCCCTGCACATGTTGAATTATGAGCAGCGGAGCTGCGTCCCCTGCACCCTGCCGCCCACATGGCTAGCTTTATTTATGCCCCGAAATAATTACACGGAAACTGTATTCTTTTAATCACTGCCTGGCCCCAATAGTTCCAGCCTCTTATTGGCTAGCTCTTACATATTAATCTAACCCATTTCTATTAATCTATGTAGTCCACGAGCCAGCTTACCAGAAATGATCTTAACCTACATCTGCCTGGAGTGCGGGAACCATGGCGACTCCCTGACTCAGCTTTTTTCTCCCAGCATCCTGTTTTGTTTTCTCCACCTACCTAAGGGCTGGCCTATAAAATGGGCCTAGGCAGTTTCTTTATTAATAAGAAATCACTCCCACATCATGCACAGGTGGTCTAAGGTCTTTCATTTATGGGTTAAGACTATACAAAGAGGAGCCAGCAACCTCCCCCAGATCAGGCCTGAATCAGTGACCTTCCCCTGAGCAGGCTTGAGACTGAGACTTCCACCAAACCAGGCCCCAGAAAACGACCTCCCCCTGGAGCAGGTCTGAGGGAGCAAGCCCAAGCCAAAGACCTCTGCAGAACCAGGCCCAAGCCAGGGACCCCCATGAGAGCAGGCCAGAGCCAGCGACCTTCACAGGACCAAGCCCAAGCCAGCTGTCTTCACGGGACCAGACCAGAGCCAGAAAGCTCCACAGGACCAGTCCCAAATCAGCCACCTCTACTGCACAAAACCCAAGCCAGCAATCTCAGCAGGAGAGGATCAAGCAAGCCACATCTGTGGAAGAAGGCCCAAATGGCCTCCAGGATTGCAGAGAGAACACCGGGAGTGCCAAGCTACCTCCAAGAACACCAAATGACCTCCAAGGTGACATGAACCACGGACCTGACTGCACCATGAGGGGCAGCCATCTGAGCCTTCGATACACAGGTACCTGGAAGATTGATAACAGTCCCAACTACACCAATCAGAGGAAAAGATGGGTAGACAAGGAAAGAACACACTCAACAGCACGAAGAGCAACAAGACGCCAATAAAAACTAGTGGTTCTACAACAGCAAGACTTGAAAACACCAATATACATGAAAAAGAAGAAAATGACCTAAAAAATAACTTTAGGACGTTTGAGGCCCTTAAAGAGAAAATAAAAAATGCCCTAAAAGAAACGGAGGAAAAGACAAACAAAAAATAGGAAGACATCAACAAATCCCTTAAAGAAAACCAAGAAAATGCGATCAGACAGATGAAAGAAACAATTCAAGACTTGAGAACCTAAATAGAGACAATAAAGAAAACACAAACCCAAGGGAATTCTGGAAATGGGAAAACAATCACAAACCACAAATGCAATCATAAAGAGTAGAATACAAGAGCTGGAAGAGAGAATCTCAAGCCCTGAAGATACAATAGAAGAAATAGATTTATCAGTAAAAGAAAACATTAAGTCTAGCAAAAGCTTGACACAAAATATCCAGGAAATATGGGACACCATGGAAAGACCAAACCTGAAAATAATAGAGATAAAAAAAAGGAGAAGTCCAACTCAAAAGCACAGAAAATATATTCAACAAAATCATAGAAGAAATTTTTCCCAACCTAAAGAAAGATATCTATGTGATGATGATACATGAAGCTTATAGAACACCAAGTAGACTGGATCAAAAAAAGTCCCCTTGTCACATAATAATAAAAACAAAAAACACTAAACTGAACAAAGAAAGAATATTAGGAGCTGCAAAGGAAAAAGGACAAGGAACATATAAAGGCAGACCTATCCTAATTACACGTGACTTCTCAATGGAAACAGTGAAAGCCAGAAGGTCCTGGTCAAGTGCTATGAAGACATTAAGAGACCACAGATGCCAGTTCAGATTACTATACCCAGCAAAACTTTCAGTCCCCTTAAACGGACAAAACAAGATACTCCATGACAGAACCAGACTTAACAAATATTTAGCTACAAACCCAGCCCTAAACAAAGTAACAGAAGAAAAACTCCAACCCAAGGAAGTTAGCAATATCCACAAAAACACAGACAATAGATGATCTCACAGCAGCAAATCCCAAAGAAGGGGGAAATCATACATGATAACATCACCAACAATGAAAACTAAAATAACAGAAACTAGCAATCACTGGTCATTAATATCTTCTAATGTAAATGAACTCAATTCACCTATAAAAAGGCACAGGTTAACAGATAAGGAAACAGAATCCATCTTTCTGCTGCATAAAAAAAAAAAGCACACCTCAAACTCAAAGACACACATTGCCTCAGAGCAAAGGGTTGGAAAAAACATTTCCAATCACTAAGATACAAGCTGGTATAGCTATCATAATATCTAACAAAGTAGATGGTTTCAGCACAGAACTCTACAATATTTTCAAAGAAGGACTAATACCAATACTCCTCAAATTTTTCCATACAATAGAAACACAAGGAACATTGCCATACTCTTT
This sequence comes from Microtus ochrogaster, assembly GCF_000317375.1. Classification (NCBI taxonomy): domain Eukaryota; kingdom Metazoa; phylum Chordata; class Mammalia; order Rodentia; family Cricetidae; genus Microtus; species Microtus ochrogaster. The sequence goes on from NC_022034.1 coordinate 2,770,542, forward strand.
TTACAAGGATACAATTATTCTGATACCCAAATCACCAAGCATATTACTAAGAAAGAGAATTACAGACCAATCTCACTCATGAACATTGATGCAAAAATACTCAATAAAATACTGGCAAACTGAATCCAAGAACACATCAGAAAAATCATCTGCCATGACCAAGGAGGCTTCATCCCAGAGATGCAGGGATGGTTCAACATATGAAAATCTGTCAATGTAATCCACCATATAAACAAACTGAAAAAAACCCACATGATCATCACATTAGATGCTGAAAAAGCCTTCAACAAAATACAATATCCCTTCATGATAAAGGTTTTGGAGAGATCAGGAATGCAAGGAACATGCCTAAAAATAATAATGGCAATATACAGCAAGTCAACAGCCAACATCAAACTAAATGGAGAGAAACTCAAAGTGATCCCAATGAAATCAGGAACAAGACAAGGCTGTCCACTCTCTCCATATCTATTCAGTAAAGAACTAGCTAGAGCAATAAGACAACAAAAGCAGATCAAAGGGATACAAACCATAAAAAAAGAAGTCAAACTCTCACTATTTGCTGATGATATGATAGTTTATATAAGTGGCCCTAAAAATACTACCAAGGAACTTCTACAACTCATACACACCTTCAGTTATATAGCAGAATGCAAGATTAACTCGAAACAATCAGTAGCCCTCCTATACACAGATGATAAATGGGATGAGAAAGAAATCAGAGAAACGTTACCCTTCACAATAACCACAGATAACATAAAATATCGTGGAGTAACTCGAACCAAACAAATGGAAGACTTGTATGACAAAAACTTTAAGTCATTGAAAAAAGAAATTAAAGAAGACACCAGAAAATGGAAAGATCTCCCATGATCTTGGGTAGGTAGAATTAACATAGTAAAAATGGCAATCTTATCAAAAGCAATCTACAGATTCAATGCAATGAACATCAAAATCCCTGCAAAATTCTTCACAGACTGATGTGGGATTCTCTTCTGTATGCTGTGAATATCAATGATTAATTTTGAAAAAACTGCTTTGGGCCTATAGCAGAACTATAGGGGAACAGAGCTAGGAGGGGGAAAACTAAACTGAATGCTGGGAGAAAGAAAGGTGGAGTAGGGAGAAGCCAGGTAGCCCCACCAGAGACAGATGCTGGAACTTTATCCAGTAAGCCACAGCCCCGTGACAATACCCAGGTTACTAGAAATAAGTTAAATTAAGATATAAGAGTTCGCCAATAAGATTCTAGAGCTAATGGGCCAAGCAGTAGTTTAAATAATACAGTCTCTGTGTGATTATTTTGGGGCTGGGCAGCCGGGAACCAACAAGTGGCCTTCCTCCAACAGCAGACCTCAAAAGAACAACAATCAACTTCATATGGAAAGGCAAAAATCTCAGGATAGCAAAAACAATCCTGTACAATAAAAGAACTTCTGGAGGCATCATAATTCCTGACTTCAAACTCTACTACAGAACTACAGTGCTGAAAACAGTCTGGGACTGGCATAAAAACAGGCAGAAGGACCAATGGAATAGAACTGAAGATCCCAATATCAATCCACACATCTTCGAACACCTGATTTTTGACAAAGAAGCAAAAAATATCAAATGGGAAAAAAAAGAAAGCATATTCTTTTTTTTAAGAAAGCATATTCAATAAATGGTGCTGACATAACTGGATATCAACACATAAAAGAATGAAAATAGAACCATATCTATCACCATACTCAAAACTCAAGTCCAAATGGATCAAAGACCTCAACATAAAACCAACCACACTGGACCTCACAGAAGAGAAAGTGGGAACTTGAACATATCGGCCCAAGAGACCACTTCCTAAATATAACCCCAGCAGCACAGACACTGAGAGAAACAGTCAATAAATGGGACCTCCTGAAACTGAAAAGCTTCTGTAAAGCAAAGCACATGGTTAACAAGACAAAACGGCAGCCTACAGAATGGGAAAAGATCTTCACTAACCCCACATAGAACAGAGGACTGATCTCCAAAATATACAAAGAACTCAAGAAATTGGTCATCAAAAGAACAAATAATCCAATTTAAAAAAAATTGGGGTACAGACCTAAACAAAGAACTCTCAACAAATGGATCTAAAATGGTCAAAAGACACTTAAAGAAATGTTCAACATCCTTAGCCATCAGAGAAATGCAAATCAAAACAACCGAGATCCCATGAGTATGTGTGTGTGTGTGTGTGTGTGTGTGTGTGTGTGCGCGCGCGCGCACATGTGTGTGTGTTTGTGTATCCTGAAGAATGCCTGGCAGTTTCTTCTGTGAAGCAGGAACCCTGAAGGACCATCCCATCTTTTGGAAAGTTGAGCAGTTACTTCTTTGTGGTTCTTTTGCCTTCTAACTCCTCACTTCCACATGCTTCTTCTTAATAAAACTGAGTTCGGAATTTTCAATCTGTACCCTTTTTGAAGCCCACTCTCCAAGCCAAAGTAAACACAAAATAATAATTTTTTTTTTTTGGTTTTTCGAGACAGGGTTTCTCTGTGGTTTTGGAGCCTGTCCTGGAACTAGCTCTTGTAGACCAGGCTGGTCTCGAACTCACAGAGATCCGCCTGCCTCTGCCTTTCAAGTGCTGGGATTAAAGGCGTGCGCCACCACCGCCCGGCCATAATAATTTTTTTAAGATGGAGTCTCATGCAGCCTAGGCTGTCCTGAGACAGGCTGCTTCTGTCCCTCCTGCCTCTGCTGCCTGAGTCCTGAGGTCACAGGTGGTGTGTAGCAGTGTGTTCTTTTTCATTCGTGTATGTGTTTAATGTAGGACTTGGAGCATAATAGGAAGCATTTTACCTACTGAGCTACATCCTCATAATCGCACTCTTGATTATTAGAATATATGCATAAATAGTAGTGTATATATGGAATATAGTCGCACCCTAAATAGGTGGATGAAAGGGTACATATTTGGGTAAACTGGATAAATTCATTACTGTAAGTATAGTAGCCATTTAATATCTGTGTAAGTGATTAGATGTTATAGTTAGAATGTAAATTGAACAATAATTACTGCGTCCTTGACAATTTTTTAAAGATACAGTTTCATTAAATCAACAGTAAAGTAGAATACGAATGATGAGAACAGAGGTAATTCACAAAACATAAAGATCTTATTTGTTGATAGAGTGGTACTATACAGCGTATTACTGTTTGAGGTAACATATTATCAAACAAAACCATAAAATTATCACAATTTAAGTGAGAGGGTCATAGAAAAGTATGAAGAAATAGGGGCATCAGAAGAATTCATTTTGGAAAAAAAGCCATTTAATGGATTCTTTTGTAACTAATTTTCAAGTTTGTTTACAGAATAATATAAACAATGCAGAGTTCACAGTTGCCTCCCACTGACCTCTCTGACCCTCCTCCCACTCCTATCAACCTCCTTCTTCCCAGACAGTGCTCCTCCCTCCCTCAAGCCCCTCCATTTCCCCTCCCTCTCCCTCTCTTCCTCTCCCCCTCCTCTGATCCCATGCCAGCAGTCACAGTTGCTTTGTGTTCATGATTGCAATGTCATATCCAAATGAGAGTGTCCCGCCATGCCCCTCCGCGTGTCCTCATGGACCTCCCCAAGTCCCTCCATCCTGCCTTTTACAGCCTTCCCTGGGCCTCTAAAAGCAAAATAGAAGTTCAGCTTGGAGCCTTGCACTCACAGCCACTGTTTCTGCACCTTGACCATTGTCTAACTGCCCAAGGAGGTTTCTCTAAGCAAGGCTGAGAACTGCACTACTAACGGCTATATACATAATTATTCTGAAGGCAGCATATGCTTGTCAAACATCAGTAGTCCATTCCCCACTGTGAGTTCTCTAGCCATACAGCGCTAAACATGTATTCCTTCCTATGAATACAGCACAGATCCAGTCAAGAAATTTGGTTGGTTACTCCTAGAACTCTCATGCCGCTATTACACTGATGAATATATCCTGCCAGGCGGTTCACGGTGATAACATGTAGGGTCGACAGCTGGGTGTGATCATTCATGACTTCTTCCACAATGGCCTGAAGATTACCTTCTACCACTGTGAATGCTAGTCAGCAGGGAGAAAACACCTCTTTTGTGGGGGTATAGGGTAGGTCTCTGCTACCCTGGTTGAACTGGTTTAGAATCAGTTTGGTGATGCTTGAAGTTCATCACTGTGGGGCTCTCAGTACTGAGTTGGAGGTGATGGATCTTAGTTTGTCCCAGCTTGGTTAAGGGAAGGCGTGGCCTCTGACCTCACTATTATGTATTCTGTGTGAGTTGACAGAGACAGGCATGGGTAGCCAGGGGTTGTATCTTCTGACCTGAGGAGCAGGCAGATGCTCCAAGAGGACGAAGATGCTGGGAATCGGGGAGAAGGGTTGCAACAGCCTGACTTGAAGATGAGACAGGTATACTACACAGATCCAGACACTTTAGTGATTAGGATGCCAAAGGATGGTGGAAATGTGTCGTGATTTGGAGAGCGAGCCAGGATGCTAGGAGTCTGGGTACCAGAAAGCAGGAGATGTGCCTAGAAACAAATCTCTTCTCTGGCCCTAAGATGGCAGTATTAGTGTTCAAAGAGATACCGTGGTCTCTGACTGGGGAGAAAATTCCAGTCCTGAAGCACTGGAAAATGGGATTCATGTGAGGTATGAGATTCATATCAGGGTTGGAGTGCTGTTTGGCCCCTGACATGCTAGAGACCATGTTCGGTGCAGGTCCTGAAGTACTGGGGTTAGAGTACCAGCATGCAGAAGACACGATCTAGCTGGAAAGTAAGCTGCACTTGGGCTTTAAGACACTGGTAACTGGGGTGTAGAGACAGATGTGACTTCTGACCTGGGGAGTCAGCTCTACGTGGGTCCTACCATGATGAGGATTTGGGTGTCAGAAAGTGGCTGATGTGTCTTCTAACCTGACAAGTGAGCTCCGTGTGAGTCCTGGGGCTCTAGGGAGTAAGCGTCACAGGAACCCCGAGACTCTGGAGTGTTGATATAAGGCCTCTGACCTGTGGAATGAGCTCCGTGAGAGTCTTGGGGCTCTAGGGAGTAAGCTTCACAGGAACCCCAAGACTCTGAAGTATTGATAGAAGGCCTCTGACCTGAGAAGTGAGCTCCGCTCAGGTCTCAGTATTTTTAAGCTGCAGGTTTCTTTTTTCAAAAAGCAGTAAATTTTGATATAATGAACAATTAGTAATTCCATGGTATGTGTCTTGTTAGCATTTGATTTTTGCCTTCTAAATACCTGTAATTTTTAACCTATGAGATGTTGAAATGGGAGTATTACTGATGTCATTTGGGGGGAAAGTTCTAAAATATGAGGTGAATTTTGGAAGTTAATTCTCATGCATTAGTAATATACAGATGGTCCTGGTAATAGAGTCATTTTTCTTGCTGTTAGTGAAGACCATTTTGGACTTCTTACATAATATCATGAGAAAAAAACTTCATTATTGATTTGTCTGACATTAGAGTTAAGAACTAAACATCTTTAAAGAATTTTGATGAACATGAGGTCAGAGTATTTGAAGATATTTAGGTCATGAAAAGTTATGTCAGCCTTAAATCTCTTAAGTTTCTGAGATATCAACTTTTTATTTAAGGGTCTTGTAGCTATTTCATTCTCTGTTGTAGTTTGCAGTGTTAGGATCAAACCCTGGCTTTACACTTGCAAGGTAGGTTTTTTTCTGCTGAGCCACATCCATAACCCTTAGTTTTTCAAGACTGGGGTTCCTTTTGTATCCCAGGATGGTTTCAAACTCATAGTTTTCACAAGGGTTCATCACCATGCCTAGCTGTACTTACAAATTTTTGAAACTCCATATTGTCTTGGTCACTTAGAAGACAAACAAATGCAATTTAATTTAATCTGTTGTGGGAATACAGTTGTTATTTTTTGGTTTTTTTATGTTCCAAGCCATCAGAGTTAAGCTTAATTTCACAACAGCAGCTTTGTTGATTTGAGTTTTTCTCAGCAAAGATCACATTTTCAAACTTCTAATCACTAGAATTTATCTAGGTAAAGCCAGCAGAAGACCATAAGCATGCTTAAACCTGGACTATTTCAGTTACATTTTAGTAGAGTAATTTTGAAAAAAAACCAAACTTTTAAATCAGGATAGTTATCAGGCAGTAGTTCTATAGGCATGAGGAATTAAATATTCAGATGTTCCGAAGGTGGGAAAATAAAAAATTATTTCATGTAACTCATTAAGAATAAACCAGCTGACTCTTTCAAAGACAACAGAAAATATTATGCAACAAGTTGTATATGACAAGCAGAACACTTATAGGTAGAACTTTATTATTCGGGGCATAGCATAATCTTTACTTCTGTCAAATATAGTCTACAAATTTAAATTTATTTCCTGTATTATAGAGAAGGGACACCTTGTTAACATTTACAGCTTCCAGCCTCTCTTGGTCCTACTCCAGGTCCTGCTTTCTTCCTTTCCCTTATATGTGCATAGCTCAACTTTACCTAAGTTGTCTTGAAGTCCATGAGAGCTCTGCATACTCAAGCAGTTGGCCAGGTCTTTGTCATCAGCCTTCATTCACGACAGGGGAAAACCAAAAAGGCAGAAGCGGAACACAGCAGTGAAGAAAAAAGTTATAACTTCAAAGTTACGTGCAAGCTGTGATAAAAGATCAGCCCAGCTCCATTTTAGGCGCACAGTTACCCTAAATCATTACAGAAAAGATCTTGAACTCAAGGCATTTTAATAAATTCCTACTTCTAACTTATGTTGAACCACCCTGAAGTAAATACTCAGAAAGATCTCCTTTCTCACTTGCCCAGGAAATATCTGGGTTGAAGAAAAATCAGCTTCATCAATAAACATGTCTGTAGGTGCCAACATCAAGGAAACAAACTTCTAGACTTCTACAATCTGCATAAAAACAACCAAGTTAATATCAAATTGGGGTTCCTAGAGTCTGAATTTCCCACACTGAAGTTCTTTTACTGACAAGAAGCTATGATTTGTGCTACCACAAAAAAAATGGAGGTATGTAGAGAACTAACTATTAATGTATTCTTATAAATTGTTTAAAGTTACTTTAGAAAAACATAAAAAAGAGAGCAAATATTCCTGTTAGCCTAAAATAACTATCATTTCACTTAGTACTAAATCAAAATACAGGAGCTTTTCCCTCAGCTTTTCTGACTCTCCGAGTCTTTGTTCCTAGCTGTTCATCACTGGTATGTTTTCTAAATAATAACTTTAGTAATTTTCTGTTCAACTCTCAGAAAATATTTTTGCACCATTCCCTACCTGTTCCAGGAAACTGGAAGTTCCGGTTTAGGAGAACGCAGTCCTTTCCAGGGACATCCATGGCAAAGAGCAGAGCTCATTCCATGATCTCCACAAGAATGCTTCAGCTACCGTCAATACTAAATGTTGATAAACTTCTCAATATGTAAAGCATTGAATTTTCACAGTCTAACAAATATGCTGCATTGGTAGCAGAGACATGGAGCTAAAAATAATTAATGTCACTCATTTTATTAAAATATATCATCTACCCCAGGAAGCAATTCTACACACTTTGTCAGTATATTATTCAAATCTGTAGCAAACAAAATTACCACATTGCATGTATCACCAAGCAAAATAAGCTTTTATACAATACACATCAGCAATAACATGAGCACACTAGACGGGAACGTCACGCCTAGGCTCACATTGTTAAGATGTCACCCTCAGAAAACTTCAAGAGGACATCAGGATTGATGAGATGGCTCGGTCGGTAAAAGCACTTGCTGTTGGGATGATGACCTGAGTTCAACCCCTGGAGCCCAGCTGGGGGTAGGAAAAGAGAATTGAAGCTGCACATTGTTTTCTGTCTAACTCCCACAAAGGTGCCACAGCGTAGGCATCTTTTCCCAAATAAAAAAATAAATGGAAAAATAAGAGACTGTTATATCAGGAAAGTGAAAGCCTCAGAATCAACATTACTGAAGAAATTTTAGTAGTGAAGTCTAAAAGGCGAGACATTTTATATGTGCCCCTAAAGAAAAACATGACAAATTAAACTTTCAAACCAAAGTCTACTTGTCTTCGACATTTGGCAAATGGAAAACATTAAACAAAGTTTTTTTAAGACCTGATACTTTGCATTTTTGAGGATATAAGTCATCATAAGCATCAAAACAAGTCCATTTAAATTTTTGTCTTCCATCATCCTTATAGCAACAAAAAAACTAGGCAGGAAAAAAAACATAATTGCCAAAAATAGATCATTTATTCTTGCCGAAGTTTCATCATGAAATATCAGTACTGTAGAAAAATAATAACACAAGTTATTCATGTTGAGGATTTGGTCAAGAATAAGCAGCTGCTAACCATTCAAGCTGCCACCACAATTGAAAATACCAAATTTACCCGATTTTGAATGTTCTCATCTACAACAAAACCCACGGAAGGCCAGCTGGCATTGTCTTGGCACAGATTGTATTGTTTTCCCTCCTGCCAAGCCCACACGTCTCCTTTGCCTCTGTTGGTTGGTTATGCAAGCCAAACAGCCTTCTTCACCGCTCTCACAGCTGCCTGTGAGATAGAATTCTTAGGAATATTCCTCCTAACTTACCTGTACTTAAGTGAAAATAAGCTAAAATTATCTTTAAATTGGGCATTACTTCCTACCACCTTAATTCTAAAAGTAATACAAAAGAGATTCTCCAGCAGGGAAGGCCTTACTGCACACCACACAGTAGCTCAGGCAGTGGGTGACAGGCATACGAACTGCTACAACTTGCTACATTTAGCTACAACCTTTGTAGCTACAGTTGGCAGAGAATGTTAAAGACAAAGCCTGAGCTCATCTTTTTGCAGAAAAAGAAAGAAAGAAATTCAACAGTGTGACTTTAAGGAAGGTCATAATTCTTCAAGATCTCACTGGGATCAATCTCCTTCTCCTTTTAGGAACAGATCTAAGTTACATCTGCCAGCTCCCCTTGCAATTAAATACGGCCATGGGGCTAGGTTCTAATCAACAGAATGCCAGCAAAAGTGATGTGTGCTTTGCATGCTCATCCCATGCAAACCTTGAGTGTATGCTCCTCTGTGTTCTCTCTTCTGCCTGCTTGAATGGAGATGACTCTCGGGAAGACTTTAACAGGCCTCATGGCTGGACAAAAACTGTCTTCTAAGAAAGTCTCAGCACCTCTCTTTTTTTTCCAAAGTTACCAAGAGCTGCGTAGACAACTCTAGCTCTGCCATTGTTAGAACCTCCTAAGAAGAATCCTGAGACATCTGGATCACAGGAGCATTATCATGCCTGTATGACTTCCTGACTCCTCTGGGACATTTCATTAATGTTTGCATGAAGTACTACACTGTACCTGTAGTGTCTGGTTGTTTGAGGAGTTCCTGCAGGAAGAAGTCTATATGCTGAGTCAGAACTCTGTAGGATGAAACCTAACCTCATCCCACAGCTATTAACTTCAAATTATCAACTTTCCTGTTTGTGAGTATGTGTACATGAGGGTGTGTGTGTGTGTGCGCGTGCGCGTGCGTGTGTGCGTGCGTGTGTGTACATGAGGGTGTGTGTGTGTGTGTGTGTGAGATGGGGGCTGTACCTATGCCACACCATGCATGAGGAAATAAGAGGGCCACTTTGTGAATTCAGTTCTCTCTTTCAAATTTATTTGTGTTGTGAAGATTGAATTAATTTGCCAATTTTGTGCAGCCAGGACCTTGATCCTCTGAGCCATCTCACTAGCCCGTGACTTTTGTAATCAACTAACACACCATTTCATAATATTTTACTTTGTCCCTTAAGCTTCTACTAGGGATGACTTTAAAGAAAACTTTTGGAGAGAAATTCTATGAATGTGGTTCTTCACATCTAAATCCCATTTCAAGGCCAAATTTGCTTTCTTCCTGCACACTATGACCTCAGTTACTGAAATGGTTCTGTGTCTGAAGAACCCTGTCTGCTAGGCTCCTTTTCTGCCCCTGTGTCTGGAATTGCCCAAGGGAGTGTTCCTTCTGAGTCCAGTTGCCTTCTCTTTATCTAATGATTTTAATGCTGTTTGTTACTCTGTTTTGTCTGGTTTTGGTTTTAGCCTATTTGTTAAGAGTATGATAAGAATATGAACTACTTCAACTCCAGAGTGGAGACACACCATATCAGGTGCCTGCACCATAAATAGGAATAGGTCACAACACAGTATATATTATTTCCCATGAGTTACCTTCCTTTGGAAGAGAAACAATGCTTCCTAGTAACATGATAGAGAAAAGATTTTCTGGTTATTCAGAATATTTGAAGTAGAAAAAATGTGATGATAATTCTAGATCTATAACTTTTAAAACTAGAAGTTTCAAAGAGGAAGTGTTTTTCCCTGTTGTGAGAAGGGATTTAATTTAGTTTAAAAAAAAAAGTCATAACTGCCTGTGTTACTTCTTCTGAAGGTCCCATCTCCAAAGGGACATTGAATATCCTTTGCCTTATGCTTTCTCCTAACCCTACTAATTAATTTGTGTTTGATTTTTATTTATTTATGGGTAGTAGTAGCATGATGTTGTGCGTCCATGTGTGTGTGTGTGCATGTGTGTGTGCGTGTGTGTGCATGTGTGTGTGCGCGTGTGTGTGCATGTGTGTGTGCGTGTGTGTGCATGTGTGCATGTGTGTGTGCGTGTGTGTGCATTGTGTGCGTGTGTGTGCATGTGTGTGCGTGTGTGTGTGCATGTGTGTGTGTGCATGTGTGTGTGTGCATGTGTGTGTGTGCATGTGTGTGTGCGTGTGTGTGACACAGCACTTTTCTGTAATCAGAGGACAGCTTCAGGACTCTTTCCACCAGGGGTTCTGAGGTATAAACTTGGGTTGTCAGGCTAGCGAGGGTTTTTAATCTACCGGACCATCTTGTTATCCAATCCTAGATTTTTGTTTATTGTTTTTGTTGTTGTTGACATCTTAAAATGAGTTCTTTCCATTTTTGAGATTATGTCATTTTCCCTTCCCTTTTGTCCCTCTAAATCTTCCTATATGCCCCCTTGCCCTCTTTCAAATTCATTTCTTTTTCATAATTGTTACACGCATATATGTATATACATACAAATACAGTCTGCCCAGACTGTATAATGCTATTTATAGGTATGTTTTCAGGGTTGACCATACGATATTCAGACCAATTGGCGTCCTTTTCCCTGGGGACTATCTCCCTCACTCCCAACGTTCCTTAGTTGCCTGTAGCTCTTCATGTAGACTTGAGGTTTCATGAGCTTTCCCCGTCCACTTTAATGCATTTATTGTTGTCATCCTATAAACAAAGACATGTTGATCGTGTTTAGACAGTCCTGTTGGTGAGACTTTACAGTTGTGGCTTCTGGCGTCACTAGAAGACCCAATTCCACAGAGATTCCCTTCCACTCCTGCGATCTGTTTGAACCCTCTTCAGACAGGTTCCCTGAACCTTAGGTGTGGGAGTTGTTTTATAGATGCATCCATCAGTTTGGACTGGGCTCCATAACTCTGCATTTTGGTTGGTTGTGATTTTTGTGTCATGGTCTCCATCCAATGCAAAGAGGTTTCCTCAATGAGAGCTGTGGACTACATTGTCTCTGGATGTAAAAACAAATATTTAGAATGTAGTTAGGCATTAGGCTGCTTTAGCAAAGAAGTGGTTGTAGATTCTCCTCCAAGATCCATGACTTCACTATCCCTGAGTAGTTGGCTAGACTTCCAGTACCAGCCATGTACTATAGTTGAGTGATTCTTAAGTCCAACTTAGAAAGCTGGTCTCCACCTTGATATGCAAGCCACGACTGCACCCTTAGTAGCAAGCTGATTGTTGTGGGTCATAGGTGTCATGGCTGAGCAGGACTGTTAGTTGCCTTCCTCTTTGGAACCTTACGTGCACCTTTCAGTACCATGAAATGTGCAGCCCTTCTTCTATCACATGGCACCTTCTAGTACCTCAAGGAGGAGGTACTCAGGTCATTTCCAGCTCAGGGGTCTCCGAATCCTAGCCATTCTCGGTGTCCTGTTGAGTCTAAATTCATTGTCCATCAACACTACATATAGAATTTTGATCAAAGCAATGCAAACTTCATGAGTTTCAGCCTTTCACTATAAACATATTTTTACTGCCACAAATTGTCTAGCGGATCAAATACAATAATGTGTTTAGAATAGTCTAACACATGATCTATCAGGTGATACCCACTTAGTGAGGCATTATGCCATTCCCTTCTCTTTTCTGATTTTCATCTTTCTACGGATAACTGAGAGTGAGTCAGACCTAAGCATGATCAGGAAAATAGATCATACCCATCTGAATATAATAATGCTAAACTTATATAAATTATGAAACAGGACACAGGGCCTACTATATGAATAACTAGACCTCTTCTTTTTATAAAAGTGTTTTTGTTGTAAAGTCAAGTCCCACATTGAGTTTGCCTTTCTTTCAGGATAGGGAAGCAGAGACTCTTGCCTAGAAGATTCTCTGTCCATCAAAGAACGTTAGAATTTCTGCATCCGTTTGTCAGTCAAAGCAAAACCCAGGGAAGTTGAAAACAAACTGTACCACAAGTGCTCTCTCTGTATTGACAACTAAGTAAATACTGCAATGACATGAGGAGGTAATTTTGTCAAATAATATGGATGTGAACACCATTATAAGCAATCTCTTACCATTTCATGTTTTTCTCTTTTTTCAACCATCTCTAGGTTCCTTGGCCCAGTACTTGTAAACTCCAACTTGAATCCATCAAAATAAACAAAAGCAACTGTTCAGATCAGAAACAAAGTATTTGGGATCTTTTAGCAGTTAAGATACTTTAACGTAAAAGAAATTATGTACACCTTTAGGTAAAGGAGTTAGTCACAAACTTTTGTATATTTTCATTAGTCATAGATATGTCAAGGTGGTTCTCTACAACACGCTATATCTGTGCATGCTTGCATGAGTATTTCTCTCTATTTCTCTCTAAGGCATGCTGTATCTGTGCATGTTTGCATGAGTATATCGCTCTATGGCATGCTG
>NC_022034.1:2783814-2788433 GCF_000317375.1 Microtus ochrogaster
GCTCTATGGCATGCTGCATCTGCACAGGCTTGCATGAATATTTCTCTCTAAAGTGGAATCATCTAATCATAATACATTTTTTAAAACCTCAAAGACTTTGCCTTGTATTATCCCAGCTCTAGTAGGCCAAGCAGTGCTAAGGGAATGCATGCCTTACCTGCTTATGGTGGTTCATGCCCTTTGGCCACCCACTCTCATGTGTAGTGACCTGCAATGTGTGAAATAAACAAAAGCTAAATAGCTAGATTCTTTTAAATCTAAGAAACTGTGTCTTTTTCATTTTAGTTCATAGCAGTAAACACCCTTTGAGTTCTCATGCACAAGACTGAGTGCTAGAGGCTATAATTAATTTATCAGGTTAAGCATGGTGTTAGTGGATTCAAGTTCAGAAAATTAAGCTCCAGAATGATTCAATTAATACAGCTCTATTATCGTATCACACCATGCTTATCTAATCCTAGAACTTGAAAATTAAAGATAACCATTCCTCAGAGGAAAGGAGAGCTAAGCAAGAATACAGACCCATTAGAGAATTCCATCACATTCTCCCCAAACCCCACGTCTGATAGAAAAACTCGGGTTTTGAATTAAGGACCTAGAATTCTGAGTTTCTTAAGGCTTCATCAGCTTTAAAGTATTTTTGTTTCATTAACACATTTTTTACAGTGGCCCTCATGACACGACCTCCAGGACTTCTTTCCTAACCTTTCAAAGGCAGCTGGCGTTCTAGTTCTGTGTCCCACTCACTCCTGTTCTAATGCTTTATAAACCTCACTTGTCTCAGCGCCTCCACTGATGAATGCCATATATAAATAATATTTATTATCTTTCTGTTGTTTCAGCTCTAGGATCAAACTCTAGACTTCATACGTGCTAGACAACTGTTATATCACTGAGCCTCACCTCAGCAAAAAAAAAAAAAAAAAAAAAAATTTAAATTCCCATTGGAATTTTAACACCAACTAGATATCTTGGAATGTGGAACAAATGTTTTGAGCCATATTGAACAACCTCAAGCTTTTCTACAACTATTCTTCAGGAAGGAAGAACTGGTCATACTGTGAGATGGGTCTGAAAGTAAGGTGCATGCCTCCGACCCTGATGACCTGAGTTCGATTCTGTGGAGCCACATGGTGAAAGCGGAGAACCACCTTCCAGGTGTCCTCTGGCCACCAGGAGTTAACAGTGACACACATGCCTATACAGACACACACACACACACACACACACTTCAATATCTCTGGCCACCAGGAGTTAACAGTGACACACATGCCTATATACACACACACACACATACACACACACACACACACACACACTTCAATAAGTGTTCTTAAAGAAAGAATGACTATGGCTGGACAACTGAGCTTTGAGTTTTTAGTGACTTCTTCCTCCAGTTCTCTGCTAAGCCTACAGATACATCTTTGCAGCTACGAAATCAAAACTACAGAGGGGGATTCTAAAGTCATCTTCTTTCTCTAACATTGCCTTAAATAGAAGTGTTTAAAGGTTATGTTTTGCTTTTCATTTGCAACACTGGAAATAAAGTTGAAGATTCTGCAGGGGCTGCCAAATCCTGAGCACAGATTGACACCTACTAGGGAAAGGGTGCAGTTGATCCTCTTCATCTAGGGATTCCATATTTATGATCTGCCTACTTACTAAAACCCCAGTGCATTTGTTGTGCTTCCCATGTGTGGAGAACGAAGGCGTCTGAGATAGTGCTGTGCCTTTGCAAGCTGACCAGGCACTGGTTGGCAGGTGAAACTCTATCTTCTCATTTCTGCTTACTTTTGTGAGTTACAACAATTAGCTTTTCCTTTGATCTACTCAATGCCATTTTTTTTCTTCAAATGTAATGACTTTTTTCCCTTGGTGACTTTGCTGTTTGAAATGTCCTTCAAGTGAAGAGCTGAAGAACGGTCTGTCATTCCTGAACACAGGAAGGCTGCAATGTGTCCTACAGAGAAAATACATGTGTTGAATAAGCTTAATTCGAACCTGAGTTGTAATGCTGACAACCAGCTCCTCAATGTTAATCCATCAACAATATGTGTTAAGTAAGGTGTAATTAAACAGAAACACACAAATGATAAGGTTATGTGTTGATTGGCTGATGAAAATGTTCTGACAGCACAGGAGGACAGGGCCCTGTATTTTCCCTGGTTGGATATTCATTAGCTTAGTATTTATAGTAACTTTTAAAAGACAACTACTATTAATAATGAGGACTAACTATAAAAGCTTGTGGGCAGATGACGTGGTAATGAGAACAGACCCTTAAGGTGCTCTTGATCATGACCCCATTGCTGCTGAAAGTTAACGTTAAACACCACCACACAAATACACACACACACACACACACACACACACACACACACTCAGCCAATTGCACTTCTTACATTTCTTTCCACATAGTTGAACTCATTTTTGTAACCACTTGTGATAAGGTTGCCCAACTCTTATGATCGACTCCAATCCCTATAGAATCCTGGGTCTTGCTTTAGAATTTCTGCAAATTCCCAAACATTATATGATTTCCTCAGTCTCTTCTGCCTCACTCTGCAGCTTCTGATGATGTCATTCAGTTTATGGACTTTCCTACTCTTCCATTCCACTAAAACCATGCAAACTGGGGATACAGGTGACTCCCACTGCTTGAAATTGGGGCCTGATATGATCCTCCTCATACAAAAGATGGTGGGAAGGAATTGCCAGTGGAGACTTTGACTTTTATAATAACTGAAAACCTAAGAAGGTAGAGATAAAATACAACCCTGGCACTAGAAGCTAAGCCAAGCCCTGTAATGGGTCTTCAGCGTTCCCATGCCCCTCGGTCCATACTCTAAAGGCTGGCTGCTGACTGGAGGTCCAGAGAACTTAGGTAGAAGCAATTATGGAACACCTCAAACAGCCTGCAACATGATAAAATGCAGTCATACAAAGAAAGTTACCACACATTTTCTCTCACAAGCAGTCTCTGGAAAAGCAAATAAGGAGAAGGGGGACCCTAAGGGAGCAGAAAGAGACCAGTAGAAGATAGGATGGGACAAAATAACATTGTCAAGTAAATATAAACAGTGCGTTACAGCCATGATAGATCTTATTAGTGTATCTCCTCCTCTTTTCTTTGCTTACCTGTGAATAACAACTACCTTCACTATTTCCTGTGAATTTGCTTGTTCTTCCCATTTCCTCCTCTCTGACACGGGAGCTATAACAGAGAAGAGGATTGGGTCACACTCATGTCAGATCCACGGAGCCTCTGTCTTAATTTGTGGAATGTAGTAGATACTTACACTAACTCTGGAACAGTTAACAGAGGGAGAACTCAAGAACAACACATGGAGGTCCAAACTAGGCACTTGTTATATTACAGACATGTTGGCACCTCAATGTCCTCATACAAAAAGTACGCACAAGAGTGTGTCATCCATAACTGCTGGGAAAATTAAATCATGCTTGCAACAAGTCTATATATGGCTGCCAGAGAAAATTCTCAATATTTTTTAGAATTTTTTCCTACCCCATTCCCTATAAACATTATATCAGTTGTATGTAACTATGTAACAGGCAATACAAATACATTATAAAAATGTACTTACAAGCAACAAGGAAGACAAAAATTGAGTAAATTATAGAAATCCAAAAACAACAAATTTTGGCAAAGTACTAACTAGAGTGAAAAAATTAGAAAATTAAATGTAGCAGAAGATTAAAGCATGGGGGACACCAGGGATGATTTCCACTGTAGATTGGGAAATAAGCACAGGCTGTGTTATTCATGTTAAAAATTCTCCTCCAGATTCCAGCAGTGTAAGTAATGACGGTAGCAACGGTAAACTATAATCTAACAACTGTGAAGTTGTTAATTAGCCAGGCTTTTTGCTCTGTTAGGACTTCATCAGCAATTCCTGCAAGTAATCACCCAAATGAGTTGTAAGCACTGAGCTCATTCCTAAGCCATTTAATGATAACACTCGGCAGGGGGCAACAGCACAAAGAGAAATTGCTAAAAACGCAAAGTGAGCTAGAAATTGCCTTAGTTCGAGGATGACCACACTCTCTCTACTTACAATCCCAGGCTTTCACGTGAAATGTCCACTGAACCCTTTGATGAGGTCTGAGGACTGGAAATACCATGGATTGATGTAAATATCAAAGTGAAGTTGGGGGGGGGGGCAGGGACATCTACTCCAGACATAGATACTACAGAAACGTTTTAGCCACTAATTTCTTTCTCAGTGGCAAAGAAGTACAGCTCTATAGCAACACATTTCCACTGCTGTGGGGACAATGCTGACAAAGCTCACTGTAGTTTAGCTGTAGTGTTAACTACAGCCAACACAACCTATTGTACACAGACTTAGACAGAGAGTGTAAGCCTCTTTTGCTGTGGAAGCCTTGATAGATGGATTTTTTCTGAGTGACTTACTTTATAACTGTATATACTTAAGCACTTTTAATTTTCTTAGTTGAAAAAAATTAAAATTTCTTTTTATTAGCATATATTAAATATAGAAAATAAATGATTTCATGTTTTTATACATACATATAATATACTTTGGTCATACACTCATACTATTACATACTCTTTTCTACAGTTAGATAGAATTTTT
>NC_022034.1:2789643-2792059 GCF_000317375.1 Microtus ochrogaster
AGGAATCTGAGCTGTCAAGTGGCTGGGAAACAAGCGGTCTCCCTACAACAAATCTATTTCCTTATTTGTGCAAAATTTTAATGTTTGAATGCTGTTTCCATTGTATGCGTACCTTCCAGTGTGTTTCATTCCAAAGTACATTTGTACCTTTTTGTGAACATACTTTAATCTAAAAGTGGGAAGAGTTGAGTTCTGTATGGAAAATATTTTTCAGTAAAATCCCCAGAATAATCATTCCAACAGGCTATTTGCATATGAAAAGACAACATATATTTCATGTGCATATATATTCCTGATGATATAGCACTCATTCACTTTCTCTATATTATTCCAGAACAATTGCTTAAATTATTTTATTAATAAAAATATATTTGAAGCTAGGGGAATAGGTATATAATTTTGATTTTTATTTCCCCAAAGGCTTTTTATTGCTTTTCATTTCTCATCTTGAATTCCATCTATAACTATATCAATACACTCAGAAGGCCTGGGTACAATTCCCAGCACAGAATGGTAAAACATATTCAAAATAATAAACTAAGAAGTATTGATTTACCCTACATAAACACATTTTATTCTAATAAATAATCGGAGTTTTGTTGATGACCAGGATCTTCAAAATAACATTTAATTAGCTGTTTGTAAAGAAGAAATAAAAAGTAAGGAAGCAGATAAGGCTAATTGCAGATGTTCACCTTTGCCTCTAACTCTGTGGCAAGCCAACTGTGTTTCCACCACCACCCCCTCGACATACCCCCATCCTCAGTGGATCACAGAGATTTTTCTCTTCCTGCCTTCCTGCCCCCACTCATCTGCTCATCATAGCCCCTATACTAACAGGCATTCCCAGGGAACACATGGGTCAGGAAAGAAGGTGTTTCCACAATCCTTTGGGAATAAGTATTCTTACACCAGTGAAAGTAGAAGAGAGGCAACGACATCAGTGGACATACACCAGAATATATCCAGAGAGCCTCAACGCCAGGTCTAGTTTGTATTCTCATTTTACACTCTAAAACCACAAAGTAGGTCAGACCAGTAAGCAAGAGTTTACAGAAGCCTGCATGTAACAGGGCACCTGGCCATTGTCTCAACAATTTCTCCAGGTCATTCTGTTCCAGGCAACAAGGGAAGTCATGATTGACTACTCGGCAGTACAAGCAATTCTTTCAGTAAGTCACTAAGGAAGTCAACGAAGCAGTATCTAGTAGTGGGTCTTTTCTGCACCTTATTCTACTTCACAAGTAGGATAACTGCAGATCTTAGCTTTTCCCTCCCTCTTCTCCAAATCCAACGCCCCAGCCTCACGTCCAGCTCTGCAGGAGACCACAGCTGTGGCTTTCCATTTCTCTCTGCCCCCATCACCAGATGTTCTCCAACCTTGCTCCCCACTTAGCCCATTATCCAAGCCTTCAACTCCAGCGGGCATTCCCTCAGGACCCACCAGCCTCACCTATCAGAGAAGCTTCAGATCCTCACATTCCCTTCTCTCCTCCAAAGCCAGTGCCACAGTCTCACCCCCAGCTCCGTAGCAGACCCCCTGCTGTGGCTCTCCTCACTGTCTGCCCCATTCCCAGGGAACTAAACTGATCCCCCAGTGGAACACAACTTTCCTCCCTCAGCCCAATCCTACTGGCCTATCCACATTCCTAAGTATCAGCTCCCAATACCTAGGAACACATTTTACAGGGATCCCCCAGTGGCCACACCTAGCAGAATCCCAGGAGCATTCGCTGCCAATCCACATAGCCACCACACTCCCCTAAGAATCAGAAAGAGCAATAGAAGTTGGGGAACAAAACAGCCACTCAACAAAGACAAGGCCATATATCAGCACCTGGAATTACAATTTTACCAACTCAGATGCCTAAACAACAGCTTAAAATCACAGTCAATAATAACCAGGACAGTGTGTCCTGACTAGAGCCCAACAAGCCTACTACAGTAGACCCTGGGAAATGCAACATAGCTGAAGCATAAGGCAAAGGCCCTAACATAGTCTTTATGAATATGATAGAAGTCCCTAGAGAGGAGATGGATAAATCCCTAAAAGAAATCCATGAAAGCACAAACACACAGTGAAAGGAAATGAAGAAAACGGGTCGGGATCTGAAAGTAGAAATAGAAATAAAAAAGAAAAGAAAACCCAAACTGAGGAAAATTTGAAAATGAAAAGTTTAGGAACTCGTGCATTGACCTCAGAGGCAAGCCTCGCCAACAAAATAAAAGAGATAGAAGAGAGAATCTCAGACACTGAAAACAAGATAGAAGAAATGAATACCTCAATCAAAGATAATGTTGAGACTAAACATGAAGAATAAGAAAAAAATTAAAAGCTGCAAGGGAAAAGAACCAAATAACATTTACAGGAAGACCTATTAGAATTACATCTGACTTTTCAATGGAGACTCTAAAA
>NC_022034.1:2793374-2795571 GCF_000317375.1 Microtus ochrogaster
AGGCAGGATTTTTAAGACATAAAAAGTCTGAACCCCAAACAGACATAGTAATTATACATTGGAAAGTGAGAATTGATTGACATCAGACTTTACAGCTAAAGAAAGCATCTTAAAATGCCATGAGAAACACAAAAAAAGTCAAAATATATATGCTGTAAATGGAGATTGTTTTTTTGTTTCCCGGACCCAGACCCAAATAATCACCCAAAACTATATTAATTATAACACTGTTTGGCCAACAGCTCAGGCATATTTCTAGTTAGCTCTTATATCTTAAATTAACCCATTTCTATTAATTTGTGTATCACCACAAGGCTGTAACTTGCTAGTGTGGCATGTTAACTCCTTCGGCAGCTACATGGTGTCTCCTCGATTCTGCCTATTCACTCTCTCTATCTCTGTTAGAATTTCCTGCCTGGCTATGTTCTGCCCTGCCATAGGCCAAAGTTGCTTTTTTATTAATCAATGGTAATAAAACATATTCACAGAATACAGAGGGGAAGCCTACCTCAATAGGCAACGACTCAGGTAAATTTTAGAAAGGAAAATTTTTTGGTTTGGTTTGGTTTTGTCTCTTTGAGATAAATTCTCTTTAGCTATATAATTTGCTTCACAAGTACTGGGATTATTTGGCCTATGCTATCACACCTGGGTCCAGAAGCATAAATTTTAAACACTGAGTCCAACAATACTCTGACTTCATGATGTCATCGACTCAGATCCCATAATACTGAGCAGCTATCAAAGCCATGGCTAGAAACCCATTCTCTCAGATGTTCAGATACTATGAACATTCTGATTGCTTTCTTGTTACCCTTTAGAACAACTCTGGAAGACAATGAGAATTCTGCCAGCTGGCAGGGAAGATGACTGTGGTAGTGTAAATGTATTTGGCCCCAATAAGCTCCTAGGGAGTGGCACTATTAGAAGTGTGGATTTGTTGGAGTGGGTATGGCCTTGTTAGAGGAAGTGTGTCACTGTGGAGTGGGAGTTGAGATTTCCTAGGCACAGGATGCTGCCCAGTGTTGTTGTAATAAGGAGCAGCAGGCTGTGTCCCGCCACCCAGCTAGCTTTACCCGAAACAATTACACGGAAACTGTGTTCTTTTAAACACTGCTTGGCCCACTAGCTCTAGCCTCTTACGGGCTAATTCTTGCACCTGGACTAGCCCATTTCTAATCATGTGTGTAGCACCCCAAGGTGCGCTTACTGGGGAGATTCTAGCCTACGTCCATCCTGGGTCGGAGCTTCATCGCGTGTGTCTCAGAGAGCAGAGCTATCACGTCTACCCCGGAGAGGGGAGCATAGCGTCTCTCTGAGCTCACTTCTTTTTCCTCCCAGCATTCTGTTCTGTTTACTCCTCCCACCTATGTTTTAACCTATCAGGGCCAAGCAGTTTTTTTATTGCTTAACCAATGAAATCAACAGATTGATATATGACACTCCCACATCACAGCATCCCAGTCGATTTCTTGTTTCCTGGGAAATGTAGGACTCTCAGCTCTTACTCCAGCACCACAACTGCCTGCACTCGGCCATGCTTCCCACCATAATGATAATGGATTGACCCTCTGTAACTGTAAGCAAGGCACCACAATTAAATGTTTTCATTTATAAGAGTTGCCATGGTCATGGTGTCTCTTCACAGCAATAGAAATCCTAACTAAGACAATGAGCAAAGTCTATTGAGTCGTAAATAAACTTAGTTGGAAATTACTGCCAGGTGTTATTACAACTTTCTTGTCTCAGATACTGGAATTAAATGAAACTAAAATTAAATTATTAGTTAGTTGTGTTCCAGCACTTTAGAGTCTAAGTCAAGAGGGTGATTGCCAGTTCAAGACCAGTCTGGCCTACTGTTAACCCCAAAAATGGAAGTGGGAAGACTGACCCAAATCATCATGGCCAAATTAATTAAACCAAGCTTTTTATTGGCATACACCAGCTGCGTTCCCCTAAGGCAGGGTTTGAGAGGTCAGCAGTGGATGAGAAAAGGACAAGGCTTTTATAGCTCAGCCATAGGGGATTTCCACATGAGGGGTCTGGTGGGCAAAATAGGCAGGGTTACAAAAGCAGAACATAAGCACAGCAAGTTAGTCTTTTTTTTGTTTGTTTGTTTTTGTTTTTTTCGAGACAGGGTTTCTCTGTGGTTTTGGAGCCTGTCCTGGAACTAGCTCTTGTAGACCAGGCTGGTCTT
>NC_022034.1:2801975-2803323 GCF_000317375.1 Microtus ochrogaster
AGACATAAGCCCAGTTCCTAACCCCAATTATCTCCAGTTGATAACCACTTGCAAATAAAAATTTAGCTTCTCCAAGGGAGTCTTCAAGGGAAACAAACACTCTTAAGTGTAGACCCTATGCCCAGATATAGATAGCTAATAGAAAAATGAACTCAAGGGCATCTTTGGAAGTTCCTTGTCTCATAATGTCAGGTCAGAGCCTTTTCTCTTTTTTAATATTACCTTTTTTCATTTTATATTTATTCATTTACTAATGTTTTACCCTATAGGTCCTTTGCATATGTTTTATGGCTTCCAGTTTTCTGTTTTTATAGGATTCCTGAATGTCCAAAGAGTGTGTTTCTGAGTCTATATCTGTTTGTTGTATCTTTTCTTGGGCTCTTTTCCTTCTGTTTGTCTGTTTTGTCCTATTCCAATGTGTTTGCTTTTGTTCTATCTTGCATTTCACTTTATCTTATTATTATCCCTTAGATACCTGTTTGTTTCTAATGAGAAACAGAAAGGATGTGAATCCCAATAGGAGGAGAAGGGAAAAGAAACTGGGAGCAGCAGAGGAAGAGGAAACCTTAATCAGAATACATTATATGAAAACAAAATCTATTTTCAATAAAAGAGAAGTACCCAGCACTCTGCTATGAATCAGCTAAGAATTCATACAGTGATAATAGAATAATCACAGTCATTTTTTAATTCATGAAAGCAGTGTGCATTTATACATCTCTAAACTATAGAATAACGATGCTAGCTTTATACCTGTCAAATCAAAGGCCAAAGGATGGATGATTGCAAAACTCCAAAAATTCTGTCAATTACCTGTTATTTTCAGAACAAAGAGTAGCAGTGAATATTGTAACAAGAAAGGTCACAGTTTTCTTCCATTCAATTTAAAATGTATCGCATCATTTTTAATCCTCCTGATTAGAAATATTCTCTAATATGAATATTAGAAGAAAGAAAGAGAGAAAAGAATAAAACTTCAAGTTATATTTTTGTTGAGATGGTTAATGATTTGATTGCATGTGTATTGGCTTGTTTACAATGTATCGCTGTGTTACAAAGGCTGGCTTTGAACTTTCAACCCCCCTGCTTTTTAAGTGCAGAGGCTACAGGTATGTATTACCATAGTCCCAGCTTAGCATTTTTAAGAAAGCAAAGGCAGGATTTTTAAGACATAAAAAGTCTGAACCCCAAACAGACATAGTAATTATACATTGGAAAGTGAGAATTGATTGACATCAGACTTTACAGTGGCGGAAAGAGCTTGGAAGGGTAAACTAGAAGAAGAAAAGGGGGAATACTTAATATTTTTATATCTGTAATAATTTGAACACTGGTTTCTCTGCTTTTA
>NC_022034.1:2803423-2815198 GCF_000317375.1 Microtus ochrogaster
TCTTGTAGACCAGGCTGGTCTTGAACTCACAGAGATCCGCCTGCCTCTGCCTCCCGAGTGCTGGGATTAAAGGCGTGCGCCACCATCGCCCGGCAGCAAGTTAGTCTTAACAACCTCCTGAAACAAAGACATGACTGCAAGGTGTTCATAACAACAGGCAGTCATAACAAGGTAGCCATAACAATGCTTTTGAAGCAAAGGTGGGGTTGTAAAATGGTTATTGGCTTGCTGAAGCATGTATCAGATCCTTTCTCTCACAGGGAACAAGTATGAAGGCTGTGGAATCCCTTCCAGAAAAGTTATGGTTCCTCATCTCTCCAGCCGGTTCCACTCCTTAAAGGTCCTGAAGAAAGGAAAATTTCTGTTTCAAGTAGAAGCCCTCCCAATCATACATTGCTCACATTCTTCAGGGATGGACAGTTCCAGCTGCCACACCTAAAGAGCACACTGACAGTTCAATAGCAAGGACACAGGTCTCTGGCAGACCTTTCCTGCTCCCAAGCTGTGTCCTCTTTTGAACCAAGCTCTCCTCCTAAACTCAGGCAGATTTCTTTGTAAAGGTCTTGTTAGCATGCATTATTTTTCACCCTGTTCATTATCAGCTTGGTTCTGGCACTAAATACTACCTGAGGCTTCTATGTGGCGCAAAGAGCTTGTAAGGGTAAACTAGAAGAAGAAAAGGGGGAATACTTAATATTTTTATATCTGTAATAATTTGAACACTGGTTTCTCTGCTTTTAGTATAATTTATCAAGTTGGACTTAAAATATACTTGTAATTTTTCTAGTGTTGGTCTAAGTACATTTCACCTACATATTAAAATATACTCAATACTTTTTCTAATTTAAACTCTTAAAGAGTATAATAGGCTTTTGGAATAAAGGGTATCCAATTTTCCATTTCACATAGATTTCATGCACCTTGAAGACTGGTGGTAGCATATTCCATTTTGTCTTTTTTTCAATGTTCTTGCCATTATGAATATAGGTGAATGTTGGTATAAAGATTTTGTCTTTAAACATAGTTATAAAGTCTACTAGTTGGTCTAAATTGTTTCATATCTGGTCAACTTCACCATTATTTACTTTCCTGCAAAGGTTCTTTATCAGCTTCTTGGAGTTCATTTGTCATAGAAAAAATGCAATATGTGATCTAAAATACCATGCATGCGCAAGTCTAATTAAAGTGTGCAATTGTAGTCTACAAACACAATAGAAAAAGCTTCTAATAGTTCTATTATTTTCCAATGAGCTGGATGGCTAAACAACACATCAAGTATTCCTAATAGTAAAAGAACCCAAAAATACTTTCTTATGATATTTCAAGGAAATTGTTGTCAGTTTTCTCTTTATTCGCATATTCCCTCATGAAAATGACTTTCTTAGCTGAATATTCATCCACTTACCTGTTTCATTATGTACCTCTGTAGGAATGTGTTACCGTGTTTCCTCATGAATAATGTGTTAGCATGGTAGAATTTCCCTTGAAAATCAGGGAACTAGAAGGAGGAGAAAGAGAAGATTAGATTACTAATAGAATTTTATTATTTATTTGCTTATTACTTTATTTTTCTGCTGGGGAAATCAAGCTTGGGGCTTCATACATGATAGGCAAGTTTACTCCCACAGACTTGCCCTCGGCACATCTTTCCTTTGCTCGTTATCTCTGTGACTACAAGTTTCATAGTTCACGGTTACAATTTCCCAGAATTCCATACTTTAACCATAATAAAAAAAAAGTAAATTTTTGCCATCTTAAATCTAAAGGAAGGTCTACCTTGTTCCTTCCATTTGAACAGTGAACCTATAAAACAAAAATATTATAAACTTCAATAAGATTTAATAAAACATTTATTAAATCATACTTCAAGTAGCATTTTATCCATTATTTATAAATATTATATGCCTTACTAGTCATATTAGTAGAAATGCTCCTATTTGGCATAGCCTAATTTGATAGCAATAACTATTCTCAAATATTATGAGTAAACAACTGAATTTCTGGGTTGGGCATCAGTCTGAAAATGGGCCAAAGATTTTTAACAAAACATGTAAGCAGCGAAAAGCAAGAAAGATAGTTAGAGAGAGCTTACAAGGTGAGGGCTTGCTATGTACATATGGAGGAGACCTGAAGTAAATTCTCGCGGCACACATTTAGAAGGTCAGTCGTGGTGGCGTGCACTTTTAACCACAAAGCTCCATAGCAAGACACACAGACCTCTCAAACTCAGCCCGATTATGCAGGATTGTGTAGCACAATTATTAAGTTCCTCAGCAAATGAGAGATCCTGGCTCATTAAAATAAAAGGAGGAAGACGGAGAAAAAAAGAAGCAGAGAAGAAGCAGACAGATTTGATGTCAACTTCTTCGTTGGAACAGTAAGCAGCCCAGGCTTTCCACAGGATGAAAGCTGAGCCCATTTACAGGGTGGGAGAGAAGAACACATAGGAAGTTATAGCTATTTTTTTGTGGTTTGACTAGGAGCAGGGTGGGCTGTTTTCCATCCTCAGGCATATTGTTTCGGCAGGTGAAGCCAATGGGTCAGGCTGGGGCCAAGCAATTCTTTATTGTCAAGTGGTTATTGCTCAGTACAGCCTGACTCAAGTCGTCATGACCTGAGGCTATTACCCAACGGATGACATCTGAAGAACAACACCTGAGTTTGGCCTCTGGCCTCCACACATGGGTACACATGTGTACAAGTGCACACACACACATACGACATACATATGAAAAGAAATACAAGAAAAGCAAAAAGGTCCATGTGTTTCATTTTTACAAGTATTTTCAGAGTCCAGCATCTGTCAGGGTCTGGCCTCAACAGGGTTTTCACGTTCCAGGGTGGGGGCATGTGGGTTAGAAATATTAGGGAGAAGGAACAGAGATATAAAAGGACAGAGACACAGAATAGAGTCCCAAGAGCAATACAGTGTATACTTCATATACCCCACTCCAAAAGGGGAGGGGGACGCAAAAGATTTCTTTACCAAGATACAAAGAACAAACAGAGCAATCACCTCTTCAGAACCTGAAGCATGCTGAGGTAAGTATCCTGCTGTTTGCACAGGGCAGGCAGCAAGCACACCCTAGACCAAGCATCCTGTAGGCAGTCACGTCCTGGCTCAAATTTCTTATTGTAACCTTGAAGGAGCAAGAATAGGCGGAACCCTCTGACCTTTGGTCATGGCAGAACGAATACATACACATGGGCTCTGACAATGTATACCACATGTTTGCCAGTGCCCACAAGGCCAGAAAAGGGCATCAGATCCCCAGGAGCTGGGAGGTTGTGAGCCTCCTGACATGGGTACTGGGAATAGAACTAGGGTTCTCTGGAAGAGCAGGAAACAATTTTAACTACTGAGTCATGTCTCCAGCTCCTTATATGTTTCTTGATAATAGAGAACATCAAAAGTAAGTAAGCTATGGCATGTACAACTGGATGCATTAGCAGAGCTTATTATAATTTCAATTTCTGTCACCCTTAAATGGATATTTCTAAAACTAGATCAGTAAAAGTTTCTTAACATCCCCTAGAATAAATAAACCAATAAATAAATTTTATGGAAAAATGACTCTTAGTGTGTGTGTGTGTGTGTGTGTGTGTGTGTGTGTGTGTGTGTGTATTTTGAGAATCCAACCCAGGTCCTTATGCTTACAGAGCAAACATAGAAGTGAAATGTATTATCTCCTCAGTATTCTTTAGACTCCTGCCTTCGATTTATTTGAGTTGATTTAAGGGGGTAGGAGGAGTCAGAATGAGTTGAGAGTGTAAGGATCATATAACTTGATGCAAGAAAAAGAATTTGAGGGAAGAAAAACACAAGTCATATCCTTTTATTAACAAAACATCCAAGGTCTAATTTAAACAGATAAACATTTTAGTCTACAGGAATGAGTCAGTGGTTCTATTGAAGTTGATACTGTTGTACAATATAATTGATTATAGATAATAACAATTGTGGGAGCCCACAGAAGTGAATTTATTCCACCTTGACTAAAGGGAGGTCGGAAAGTTCAGACCTGTTTTTGCTCCTTCAAGGTTATTTGACAGAAAATTTGACCCAAGGTGTGGCTACTAATGGGACATTTTGACCTATGGTGTGGTTACTTAGTGTTTGGATATTAAGAAGGTGATTACTTGGTTTGTTCCTTGCATGGCGGTAAAAATGTCTTTTGTCTTCCCCTCCTCTTTGGATTGGGGTATATAAAGCCTATGAGAAGTAAATGTGGGCAAATCTCAGTACTTACAGGACGCCCCCCTCAACTCTATCAGTTGTCTCTTGTATATTTCTTTTTTTTTGGCAGGGGGGTGGGGATAGAGACAGTGTTTCTCTGTAGCTTTGGAGCCTGTCCTGGAACTAGCTCTTGTAGACCAGGCTGCCCTCAAACTCACAGAGATCTGCCTGCCTCTGCCTCTGGAGTGCTGGGATTAAAGGCGTGCGCCACCACCAACTGGCATATATTTCTTTTTTAATCCTCATGCTTCCCTCCAAGTGCCAATGAATAAACCAGGCCACCTCCAAAAGAACTTTTAAAAATCCCTGAGAATAGATGGTAAGTGCTCTCACCCTCTCCAAAAAAATTCCCTTAGCCTATCAGGAATATATCAATTTAGGCATTTAAAGTGTATACCTACTTCAGTGTTATTGTGGCAAATAGATGAAATCTGTAAGTTAAAATTTTTACATAGTAGCAACAGAATTCTGAAAGCTCACAACAGTTCTCATTACAATTATCAAAAAAATGGTTATTTTCTAACAAAAGGAGCACTTAAACACAAAGTAATGATGAGATGGAAGCGTTAACTACCCTGATTTGGTCAGTACATGTTGCATCCCTGTACTGAAATATCATGCTTTAACCCACAAATATGTACACATATTTACATAACGGAATATGTACCCAAAGATGAAAATGTCAACTATCCTGATTTAATTATTTAACAATGTATATGTGTATCCGGTTGTTATGGTTCATCCCCAGAAATCTGAACAACTAAAAGAATTCCCTGTAATAGCTATCTTTTAAAAGTAAGTATTGCTATCAAAAAAAGGGCAAGGTTTTAAGTTTTATTGTTAAAACGGGAGACAAGAAGTGTAGCCTCAAAATAGCACGTTGTAGTGAAATGTCAGTCCTTTCTGCATTAATTTCAAAGATTCTACAAGGAAGCAAGACACAGTTGACCACAGAGGAAACTAAAGCTCAGAGTTCCAAAACTTGGTGAAAACTATCACGAGACTAAGGAAAAGTTAAGTGTATGGTTGAAAGAAATGTCTGCTGGAGTAATACACAAAACGACTAGGCACCCAGTTTGCATTGATGTGTATCAAAGGGAGATGGTGATGGCTTGTGTTTGTGTAAATACGTGCAATCCAAAGGTAGCATGTGGGGGATTGAAGGACTGGGGCTGCACTCAAGTCTCCCGTGCTGGCCCCCTGGATTTCCTTTGAACTCTTTTCATCATTACTCTATGTAGCAGTTTGTCTTTGTGTTGGTAGAAGGGAAAGGAAAAACACAGGAAACCAGCCTTTCGTTTCTAAATTAAAGCTCTGCTGTGCTGATTGCTCAAATGGCTTTTCAGAGGCAAAACAAGTGGGAACGCTAAAATTCCTTGTTTCTACAGACCAAGAACTGGGCCCACCACCACTACCATCACTTTTTGTAGTTCTCAGTAGTAAACAGAGCAGGTTTCAGTGTATTTTACAGATACTTTAAATCAGTGGTTCTCAGCTTGTGAGCCAAGACCCCTCAGGGGCAAAGGACCCTTTTGGAGGGGTCACCTAAGACCATCAGAAAACACAAATACTTACATTATGATTCATAACAGTAGAAAACTTACACTTATGAAGTAGCAACAGAAATAATTTTGTGGTTGGGGGGGTCAACACAACTTGAGGAACTGTATTAAAAGGTCGCAGCATTGGGAAGCTTGAGAACCACCGCCTTAAATGATCTCAGGGCTTTGTTTTGTTTGTTGTTTTCCAGTTTCGTTGCCATTTAGAGAAGATCATGGAAGATGAAAAAAATACAGGCAAAGGATGCAATGAGGGACCAATTGCCATGTAATTTCTCTACCTGGAGGAGTTGAGTCCTTAGCCTTCCACATTTTTCTGGACAGGAATCTAGGTTGAGATGTTAAACCCGCTGAAGTCCCGCCCTTTTCACACTACCCTATGCTGCCTCTACCGTTGGATGGGGAAACTGCAGGTAAAGGGTAAAGGCGAGAAGGCGGTGGGCTGGGGTAAGGTCCTGGTTAACTACCTGAGTTCAACTACTTGAAATTTTGTTTTAACTGAAAGAAAAAAGAAAAAAAAATAAAAAAATATCAGCACTCTTGTTCTATAATGAGAGAGCTAAATAGCTACCGCTGAGTACCTACGAAACTGAAGAACCGCTCTCGAAAACATAGCTCGGTCTCCCCTCCCCCATCTCGTTCCTCTGATGAAGGGTCTGTCACCCTAAAACATCCTCAGCGGGCTCTTTTACAAAAGACGCTCTCATCTGGGTCTCAGGGGTTCCTTTCTACCTTTTCTCTCTCTGGTCGTGAGGCCAAGCCACACTGGTACCTCAGGTGGACAGGACGACAACCCTCTTATGCTCGCATACGTCAGGGGGACCATCCCTGCCACCCCCTTCTTAGCTACACACAGTGGGAAGACCCTCGACGATAGTTGGGGGTAGGACGTGCCTTTGGAGGCGCTGGTGCACAGCTAATAGAAACCGAGGAGGAAATCGAGAGTGTCTGCTGCCCTCGTGGCGGCGCGAGTGCGGACACCGCACGCGTCTGCCGCTGCCCTGTCCGGGTGACAACTGGCCGAGTCCCCCACCCGGGACCGTGATGCTGCGGGCGGTGGGTAAAGGCAGCGCTGCGGGCCCGGAGGGCGGCGCAGAGGGCGGCGCTGGCGGCGTGAAAGGCGCCTTTGTGCAAGCCCGGGTGTAGGACCCGGGGAGAGCAGAGAGCTGACCGAGACCTGGAGTCGGGGGACAGAGGCGTCCGGCACTCAGCCGTCGGATCTCCAGCAGGACACTCGGGTAGCGCAGTGGAGATGGTCTGAGGCGGTGGCCAGGGGCCGGGAGTGGGAAGAGAGCAGTTTCGAGGAAGTTGGGGGAGAGGGACTTGTCTCCCCGCCCTCTCCCCCTAGGTGGCAGAGGCCCCACTGGCTAGCAGGGTGCAACCACTGGCCCCGGAGCTCACTCCGGAACCGGCATCTGGAGAGCGGCCCCCGGGTGGAGCCGCCCGCCTGCCGCCCACCTGGGGCAGAGCGGCGGGCGGGCGGGCGCGGCGAGGCCTCCCTTCTGCGCCCCGGCCGCGTGGCTTGCGGCTTATTTTCCCAGCTGGCAAGCGTCGCGCTGCAGACAAGGGAATGCCTGTGGTGAGTTGTTTATTTTGTTGAAGTTTGCGGTGGGCCAGGAGGACGTGGGGGGCGAGCGGCAGGCAGCGGCGGGGACTGTTTTGTTTAGGTCTCGGTCCACCTGTGTGGTATAAATCTGCCAGGCTCGGGGCGGTGGGGCCCAGGGTGAGAAAGCCCTGGCGTTCCAAAAGCTCCTGACCACGTTTCATTCGCATTGCCTGGAACTGACTACAGTCAATGCAGGCTGCCCCCCACCCCCAGCCTTCTATGGACGCTTCCCAAGGGACAGTCGTCGCCCCTGTCGCCCCTGACCCGGGGACAGCTGGCCACTGAACTTTCCCCAGCTTCCCACTCCCACTCCTTGAGGGCAGTGGAGCTGAGGATTTGGTGTGAAAGGAGCCCAAAAGAGAGAGAAAATTTGTCCTGGGGATTTTTGGTGTGAAGTTCGTTCAGGGGTGTCGGATCATCCTGTTTGTGCAAACTGGGATCCTGAGTCGGCCAATTTCCCAGATTAGGCTGGTGAAGGGCTAGTGGGCTGGCTCCTGAGGGAGCCCATAGGAACCCCTGGGGCTGATGTTAGTCACAGCCTCAGCTTCGTTTGCCTGGAAGAAAAGCCTAAATACATTAGTGAGAGGGTAAAGCTTTTAAGGCCTTCTTGGGAGTGAGTGGCTGGCTAATGAGAGGTTAATTTTGTTTCGAAGGGAAGGCAGCGCTGGTTTCCTGAGATAAATGGACAGGAAGCGCATTACCTCCAAGCACTGGCAAGCGGCTTCCAAATGCTTTTTGCACCTGCTGCTTCTCTAGCCCTGCGAGCCAGAGGCGAGCCGCACTGGAGTCTGTAGGGATCAAGGGGCCTCGGCTGTAAGCGCGGGTTATGAACCTCCTGCGCTCTGCTCTCTGCGGTCTCTGTCTCCTGGGGCTCAGCGCTTACACGGAGCCCTCGGGCTCTTCTCTTACACCTAGGTCCTGCGTGTTCCGGAGCTCGGGGGCATCCTGATCTCGCTGAGCCCCTTCCAGGTGCTGAAGGGTTAAGAATGATGTAAGTACCAGCCAGAAGCTACACGCCTCTGGGCTCCTGGACTCTGGGCTATTCCAGCCTGATTTTCAAACACTGTGGAGCAGTGAACAGCAGGGGAACCCTTACTCCAGAATGGGTAGCACAAATCTCTTACTGCAGGCTTCTCGGTCCTGGGTGAGCTGTTAGGCAGAGATCCTCATGTTAGGTTTCTGGATATGGAGATAAAGTACCTGGGGAACAGTTCAGACTCCGTGTAAAGGTCCAGGACATGAGACTTCGTGTTTAGAATCTATTAACGTTTCTGGCATCCGTTTTAATTTTACGTATTTGCATGTCCATGGCGTGGTATACTTGGCTGGGTCTTCTGGATGTACAGTTCTGGTCTCATCATTCCTTCTTTTGGGGGGAGGGAGAGAAGAAGAATTGAAGTGGTAAGACACAGGGTGGATTTTTGGGTTGCTCGAATTGCCAATCACCTCGGTTTTTCCCCCTAATTAAAGTGTAAAACTTTTAGAATCATCAAAATTTTGTTCTAGCTTCCTCCCTGGGTTTTTCTTTGCACAGTCGCAAATTCTGCTTAAACTTGCCGCACACAAGCTTGAAAAGTGACTGCCCTATAAACGATCATTCAACATGCCCTTGATTTCTAAGCTGATTTCAAATCTTGCTAACAGTCCAGATTCACTCCCCCCGAGTGTGTCAACGGACCTAATGTCAT
This sequence comes from Microtus ochrogaster, assembly GCF_000317375.1. NCBI lineage: Eukaryota > Metazoa > Chordata > Mammalia > Rodentia > Cricetidae > Microtus > Microtus ochrogaster. Next base: position 2,812,514 of record NC_022034.1, read on the forward strand.
AAAAATAGGAACCACCTTGTGGGTTAATTGTAATTAATTGTAATATATATACATATATATTCTCTAGCAGCTGAACACTTACGCAGTAATAAAAAGTGAATTGTTAGGCATACAAGTCTTAAGCTTGTCAAATTTTACAACAGAAGAGCAATAAAACACCTTAGAGATGACTATTTTCCTCTGAACAGCTTTTTTCTTTAATCAGGATTCTCAGCAACTCGAGGGTGCCCTCTACTGATAAGACTATCTAAAGTCCCACGTTGTTTCAGAGGAAAGTCATCAGCAGAAAGACCCAAACCAAATTGAATGTATTGATCTTTAACTTTTTGGTTTTATGAAGTTTGATAGTAACGTAAGTTACCTTTGTAGGATATAATTAAATATTGGGGTAAGAAAACTCTACATTTCGCTGTTAGCCAGCTAGCTTAAAGGACTTTAAAAAAAAAAAGCTTTATGTGTAAGAATGTTTTTTTTTTTGCCTGTATGTCTATGCACTCTGTGTGTGTCTGATGGCTATGAGGGTGAAGGGAATTCAGATCCCCTGGAGCTAAAGTAACAGGCTGCTGTGAGCTGCCAGTAGACACTGGAAGAGCTGCCAGTGCTCTTAACCAGTGAACCATCTCTCCAGCCCCAAGCTAAAAGGACTTTTAAGAAGAGTATCATGTGCTCACTCTTTCAAAGACATTTATTAGTATTTTCTGAACTGCATTTCGTGGATTATATGTAGTAACTGCAAGATGATAAAAAAAATTGCTCTGATAGCATTTAGTATGCACCATTAGGTAAAATTGTCAGATATATTCCAGCCCCCCCCCATGAAAAGTCATTTCTCCAGGCAATGCTGAAGCTATTATTAAGCATATTAAAGATAGACATAAGGCTTGGATTATATCTTGGGTAGTGAAAGGTGTGTTTAGCACTTGAGTCATCTGGGCACGTAATAAGTAATGAAAAATTATAGTAAAAACAGATAGGTCTCTTTCATTAGGGACCTAGTGGTTTGAAGAATTCACACTGTGTCTAATGAGTGAGATGGTGAGACCTAAAGCCTTGCCCCCCAATTATCCTGGTCCATTGATTAGCACATTGTAACATGTGGAATATTAATGTGTCTGTGGTTGATAGGAGATTTCTAATTAGAGATTCTGAGTAATGCGGCAGGTAAAGTTGCAAACTGTAATTTAGATTGCAGTAAGTGCATTTTAAATGGCAATCCTCAACCGTTTGGGGAATGGCAGAGGCAAGGGGAGGGTAAAGTGGTTCCTAGCCCTGACGCCATTCTCCAGAGGAGATACCACTTCACACTAACTGATAACAAATTGGTGCCTGTCCTCAACTCCACAAGCCCCTTCCTAACCCTTGGCTATTGTTTGTGGGGGTTTGCCCTTGGTTTTGGAGGACAACTCAAGTAGAAACAGACCTACCATTGGCTTATTTTAATAGACTTGATATTTGTGGAAAAGCCACTGAGCAACAAGAAATCATGGCGATAATTGCACTGCATAAAAACTCACCACTCTCATTAATCTAATTACCTTGTAACCGAACACGTTGAAGTTTGCCCAATCCCTGACTCCCGCTCTCAGCTTTGAAGTGGGGGAGGGGGGGTCAAAGAAACCAAAACACCAGCGCCTCACGCAGCTGCCGGCGAATTCCGCCGGGAGCTCGCAGGTACCCTTCTCATTTCGTCCATCTGCTGCGGACTTCGGGCGTCATTTGAGTATCTAAGGCGGCTCGGCTGGACTCTGGTTTTACCTAGAAACCCCGACAAGTTTGCTAAGAGGTTCAGCAGATGTGATTGGCTGAGGAGAGGAGGGGGAGACCTGCTTGCTACCCAGAGCTCAGGGAAAGTGCTGGCTTCCTGCAAGCGGCTGGAGCCAGCAGGGCCGGGAAGAGGAGGAGAAGGGGGAGGTCATTAAAAACCAACAACGAACAAAAAAAAAAAAAAAAAAAAAAAAAAAAAAAACTAGGAGGAAGCTGAACCTGAGCTCATTAATTCAAGGAGAGGTTAAAGGCCGGTTCTCCTGGAACGCGGGCCAAGCGAAAGTCGCTGTCGCCCTTTTCTATTGGGTACCAGAAAGCCGTGATCAGGGGGAAAGGGGGTGGAGGAGAAAAAGCCCAAGGAAGCCGGCGGCAGGAGGCTGGGCCCTAACGAAGCTGCCCCACCCGCAGGCGGCGGACGCGGAACTTGAGTGAGACGCACAAGGGCGGTGCGGGGGCGGGAGGCACGCTTGCAGCCAATGGGAAGGGGAGGAGGAGCGCGGCCGGGGGCGGGACCTGCGCGGATTGGTGGAAACTCGAGGGGGCGGGGCGAGAGTGAGGGACCGAGATTGATTGACCGCGCAGGCCACGGGTGCGGAGCTCTCCGGGCCGCTGGCTGCCACGGCTGGTGAGGTCCGGGCGATCCACGCGCGCCGAGCCCACGCCAGCCGGGGGCCCGGCCGCCCGCGCTCCCGCGCCTGCTTCCGGCGTTCTCTCACGGTCTTTGTATCTTTCCTCCCGCCCCGCTCTGCCTACCGCGTCCTACCGCCGCGATGTGTCCGCGCCCCGTGGCCACCTCCCTCCGCCCGCGACGCCCGGTTCCTTGCGGCGGCCGTGGCTGCTCTCGGACGCTGGCCTGAAAGGAAGAAGAGGAGGAAGCGAGGCGCGCCCCCCGGCCCATGCCGCAGCCAGAGGCCCGGCCCA
>NC_022034.1:2815364-2833535 GCF_000317375.1 Microtus ochrogaster
GTCCCCCCCGCCGCTGCTGCTGCTGCTGCTCAGCCTTGGGCTGCTCCACGCAGGTAGGCGCGGGCAGGGTGGGGAACGGGCCGCGCGGGCTTTGTTCTGGGTCCCCGGGACGCCACGGCCCAGGCGGGGCGAGCACGGCGTTCCCTGGCTCGGTTTCACGGCTCTGCTTGGCGCCGAGTCCTGCCCGTCCGCCGCCGGCCCCCGCCAGCCGCTGAGCGGATCCCAGCGTGCGGGGGCCGCGTGCGGGACCAGCGCTCCGGGGCTTTATTGCTCTCCGCTGGGGTGTTTACTGGAGCCCGCTGCGGATCGGGTTTCCGCTGCCTTAACCGCCTGCGAGCGGAGAACAGAGCCTTGTGCGGCGCTCCTCTGCTGCTGTGGGTGGTGGCGAGGCTGGGAATCGCACCCCGTGCAAAGATTTTTTTTTTTTCACCCGAGTTGGGGTGGATTCCGAAGGAACTTAAGTTATCCGGGATTTCTTTCTGTTTTGCCAAAGCTGCTCTCGGCACAGAGTTTGGCAGACTGAAGAGGTGCTATGAGGCTAGCCTCGTATTTTCGGTTCCTAGCGGGCTTGACAGATGTGTGTTTCAGTGCGGAGGTCAGCAGGGCCTCTGCGGACGACGCAGCACTGAGGAATGTGCTCTTCGGGTAATAAACCTGAACCTGAACCTTGTGATATGGGATGCCTGTTTTTGTTTTCTTAACAAATAAGTACAATTCCCTTTTTAGACTTTCCCCCTAAAACAAAAAAAAAATCAAAAAAATCATTGTCCTTCTGCTTGAAAACCAGAGCATTGGATAGATTTCCCCCTGTGTTTATGATGACACTCACACGCTCTCATCTGGAGAGTTCTAGTTTAATGTCACTCAGCTGTACTGAGAACTTTTTACTTGTTAAGGCATACCAACCATGCTAAAATAGCCGGGAGGTCTTTCTATGGAATGGAGTAAAATAATATTGAAGAGACAGCCCTTCGAGGCGGCGTAACGGCTGCTTTTTAACACTGTCGCTTGGGGAAATGGACTGGTCGTACTAAAAATGTAATAGCCAGTTGTGGGATAATTAAGGCTTTAAATTAGTAGCTTTCAAACCTTAGAAAAATGTCTGCATGTGGTTTCATGGAAACTTTTTGCTAATGTGCCAGTATTCAGGAGTGTTGGGGGAAAAATATGCATTGTGTGTCAAATCCTGAAAGGGAAGTTGAAATGGTATGTTGAGCTCAGTTCTCTTTGGCAGCTTGGATATGGTTGCTCTAGGGCCATGACAGGATTGGAGAGTAGTTCCTGGAGATTTCCTTCCTTGCCTGTATAAGCAGGAGTTTGGAACACGAGGTCCCTTTCAGAATCTCAGTGTATGCTCACACTTAGCTTGAACCCAAAGGGCTTGCACGGCTCTCGTTTCTGTGAAGAGATCTCTTTGAAGACGGGTGCTGTTGAAAAACTGGGGTTCTTTTCCAGACCAGGGAGCCTAGCAAGTGCTGCCTGCAGATGGACCGCCATATGCTTTATGTCTGGGCCCGTATCATTTGCCTCGGTGCCCCATATGGCTCTATAATTTGCTCGATTCGGCTTCATATCTCATTTCCTTTATTATAAACTGGTGGCTGGGCTGCAGATTCACAGCTCTGGCGTGAAGGAAGCTGTCTTGCGTGGTGAGTCTTTTATGTCCGATTCATTAAAAAATGGTGAAAGCTTTAGACCACGAACCCTTGAGCACTTACAGTAACTGGCACGGAAATACACGTCACACCAATTGTAGGTGATCTGACCCCAAAGTAGAAAATTTTTCATTGTTAAGTGCACCTTTTGAATTCTGCCCTTGGGAAATGGCATTTGTTTATTCTCATCTGTGTTTTATCTTATCGTGTTTTAAGACCTTTGCAGTTCCTGAGTGGATATCCAGTAAGGGAATTCTTGCTTACTCACACACTTCATGGCCTCCTTGGCCACATCCTGGAGTGTGTTGCTGTTCTGCTTTGTCTTGGCATTTTGACAAGAGGCTCACTTTACGGCTTCTCACAGGCAAAGTGTGCTCTGTCATTATTAATTCATGAAGCCTCGATATTTCTGGGTGTATGCTGCAAATTAGTCATTCTACGGGAGCCTGCAATGGGGCTGAGAATGCTAACCTCAAAGCATTTTCTCTTCAGTCATCTCCCTCCCGCTGATCATATCTACAGCCACCGGTTGTTAGGACCCTAATCCAAAGCCAAAGAGCAGCTGTCACCGCCTGCCTACCGCTAAAAGGGGAGCCCTTAGGAGTCAGGGGCTGGGCAAAGAACCCACTGGGAATGCTGCATCTTCTCCCTCTTCCACGCTCGCATGGTGCATCCCCGTGCTTTTCTTACTTTTGATATTTTATGGCTGTTTGAAATAATTATAAGTAACTGTATGCCCGGATAGATTTTATAGACCATAAAAAGAACAAATAGGCCCCACAAGTTTAGCGGAAAGTTCTAGTACGGTCATTATTTGTAGTCCAAGAGGTAGGTGTTACTGAGTGATCTTGACCCTGCTCTTCTTGTTTTGTGCTTGCTGTGCATCTGATTTTAGTGGTATAATTGTCACCCCATTGTTGTTTGGTGTTTTTTTATTCCCAGCTTTCAGTGATTACTGCGCTAGTCAGGAATTGAAGAGAATGGCCTTCACTAGCGCTAGCTAGTTGTGCAATCCCACCAGGACAAGGCAAGGCCTTGAGTACACCTTCCCTTGAAAATGGCTTGAAGGCTTCTAGGAGAGTGAATTTGCTCGATTATTGTTGTTGATTTGTCTTGTTCAGTAAAAGTAGTTGAAAGTAAATAAATCTGCTTGGGAGAAAGGAGTCTTATATAAATTGAGCTTCCTTGGTTAGTGTTGCACTGAACAAGTCTTAAATGAATCAAATACATGAAGATGATTTTTTTTAAAGTGGTCTGGTAATTGCTATAAGTCCATGGCTCCAAAGTAGTAAAATAATTTTAATCTCCTTTATTCTGGTAAAAGTGAAAATGAAGATTCAGCTGATCCTTTTTCTTCTCCAGGTCTTTGGAATCTCACAAAGATGTCAGATTGCTATCTCCCACACTTCCTCCCAACTAAAGCCAGAAACAGTTTACCATTTCACTAAAATTTAAAAATATCCATTCTGAATCACCTTTCTAAATCAATATAGGGATTACTACATGATGTCTTTTATCAGATGGAGTTTTAGGTGTCGATATCCTAAAGTTTACTGTATCCGCATATTGAAATAGTTATATATTTTAAAATAACCCACTGAATTTAATTAGCCATGGTGGCATACTCCTGCAATCCAACATTCTGGAAGCTGATGCAGAAGGATTGCAAGTTCAAGGTCAGCCTGGGCTACAGGTCAATGAGACCTACCTTGTCTCAGGAAAAAAAAAAAGTAGGACCTAGAGAGATGGCTCATCAGTTAAGAGCACTGTCTGCTCTTCCAGGAGATCCCAGTTTGATTCCCAGCACCTACATAATGGCTCAATCATCTGTAACTCTAGTTCCAGGAGATCCAACACCATCATCTGGCCTCTGAGGGCACGAGACATGCATGTGCACAGACATGCCTGCAGACAGAACCCTCATACACATAATATAACAAACATACACAAAAACTAGCCAAAAATCAATGAATGGTCCAGCGATGTCGATGGTTTTCCCCCTCTAGAATACACAATGTGTGATATTTTATGCCTGAAGAAAAACCACAAAGCTGCTATAACAACTTCCTCGTTTTTCAGAAGAGGAAGCTGCTAAGAAGTGAGATCCAGTAAGACTTCTTCTGTAGGTCAAGCACCTATAAGGAATTTCAAGTGTATGCTACAGTTCATTTTATTCAACTTGAGATACACGAGCCATGTTTCAGTAAATCTAGTCTCGCTTTTTGATACAATATGAAATCGATGGGTGCACATGACTGACAGTGTTGTTTTGTCTCTTTGTCTTGTGCTTGAGGGGTTTCATGAATTGTTATGAGAGACAAGTGACAAGGTGATTTGGAAGTTTCGTTAACACCGGACGTTCATCCTTACGTTTTCACTTTAGCTTTTTCTTTAACTTAGGAGAGAAAGCGAGGTGTGTGTGTGTGTTCACACACACGCTAGGAATTCGTGACTCTATAGGTCTCTGATTCATGTTTTGAAGTGTATTTGTGTTGCATACTTTTTTAGTTTGTGTGTGTGCTTTGTGGTTTACTTGAGATCTGTGTGACAGACGTGTTAAGAGAAGTAAAATTGGATCTTGGTCAAGTGAATCACTTTTTGTAGCCGAGTACTTAACGTTTTACAGAAGCTAGGGCATTGAGACTGCATGTAGTTTGTTCGTAATGTACCTCAGGAAAGAGAATGACTTACTACTTGGGGTTTTTTTCCCCCTTGATTTTCATACCCTGTAGCTCTACAAGAATCAGGTAGAGATACTTTAAACATACTATAATTTAGAATTTTAGCCCTTCTTCTGTTGTATAAGCTTTAATCATAGCTATGTGCATAAGTGTATCTCTCCCAGTGCTTTCCAAAGCAAATTACTCATACAGCTTTAAAAATCAAAACAGAGGAATCTTGGTCAAAAAATCTATAAATAAATAGCAAACGAGAAACAATATTTCATTTGCAGTTCTAACCTAGAGACATTCCTAGACTAGACGCATGCTCAGTCACCAAACCCCAAGCTTTAAAGTTTTCAGTTAACCGTATCCAGTTTTTCTCCCGGTGGCTTAATTTGAGAAACATTGTAACTCAGTACAGCCTTAAAAAGAAGTCTGAGGTAGACTAGACAGTTCCCAGGGGAGAATAGCATCTTCTCATGATACCCGGAAGTGAAGAAGCTTTTACATGCTTGGTCTTCTTTCCCACAGGTGATTGCCAGCAGCCAGCTCAGTGTCGAATCCAGAAATGTACCACGGATTTCGTGTCCCTCACTTCACACCTGAACTCTGCCGCCGATGGCTTTGACTCCGAGTTTTGCAAGGCCCTCCGCGCCTATGCCGGCTGCACCCAGCGAACCTCAAAAGCCTGCCGCGGCAACCTGGTGTACCACTCTGCTGTGTTAGGTATCAGCGACCTCATGAGCCAGAGGAACTGTTCCAAGGATGGGCCCACATCCTCTACCAACCCGGAAGTGACCCATGACCCTTGTAACTACCACAGCCACGGAGGAGTCAGAGAACACCGGGGAGGGGACCAGAGCCCTCCCAATTACCTTTTCTGCGGCTTGTTTGGAGACCCTCACCTCAGAACTTTCAAGGACCACTTCCAGACATGCAAAGTGGAAGGGGCCTGGCCCCTCATAGACAATAATTACCTTTCGGTTCAAGTGACGAATGTGCCTGTGGTCCCCGGATCCAGTGCCACTGCCACCAACAAGGCAAGTATGCTCCTTGGTCCCTCTTTCTACACCCCCTTTCATGTTTGGTCCTTCAGACAGCTTGTGGAGAACGTTATACAGGCTTGTTTAGAGGGACCATTTGTATATGTTCTTGGGAAGTTATTAACAGGATTGGTAAAAGTTTGAGATTATTTAATAAGGAATTTTTCTGGCATACAAAATGTGGGTCTAAACTTAAATAGGCAACGATATGAAGAATAAAACGTGAACAGTGAAATCAAGTTCTCCAGCGAGAAACGGCAGGCCTGTTTAGTGAGGAAAATGTGTGCCTTCTCTGGCGCTGTCTTGTGAGTGCTCGAGTGTGTGACCCTTCTTGGAGAGATCCACGGTCAGATTGATCACATAAGTGAAGTGGGTGTTCTATAAAGAAAGCTGTGAAGCCCAGGGCAGCGGCCCATCGGGAAACAAACGTACTTTATTGGAGATTTAGAAACTATAGTAAATGTAATGGCTGCAAGCCAAGCTTCCCAGTGGCAAACCCACAACGGTGCTTTAGTTAGTAACCTTTTGGTAACCAAGGAAGTTAGGGATTGGCTATTGCCAAGCAGTGCGATATAACACCTGTGTAATCTCACACCCTGTGTTAACAGTCTAAGCCAGAAGCTAAGAGGAAGGCTGGCAAAACTAAGGTATTCTTACCCAGGTCCAGTGTCTGCTCTATGCTAGTTTATTTTGAAGAAACCGATCGTATGTAGAGACCTTTGATGCCAACCATAAGGCATCAAACCTGTGTTTTAGTACAAGATAGGAGAGTGCGGGTTTCCAACTACCAGTCATTGCTAAGTAACTTAACTTAGTAAATAAAGGAGTTTCCCCTGGTGTCCCAGCTAAACTGCCCCTTTTCCTTCTTCCCCAGCCACAAACCCACAGTCTCATCTTGTTTTAATTTCCTGTATTTATTAATCTGTTCCTTCGTTGTCATAGACTAAATATAATTGACAAGAATCAGGCTTTGAAGTCCTGTGCCTGCTTATTTGATTCCCTCCCTTGCCTCCAAATGTGGAGCGTATTTTTAGTGAGGTTAAATTATTTTACTTGGCATTTTGTGAAGGGAACTTTACAACACCTCGGGAGATATCTGGAGACACCCAGGAGTGTCACAAATCTAAAAATAGAAGCCATTGCTCTTGACAAAGAAGACTGTTACACTGAAGCAGACATTTTAGGGGATCTCCGAAATGTTTTTACTTCAACCCAGTAAAATCTCAGGCTTGCCTTTTGCCTCGGCAAATTCTACATCTTGGAATAAACTTTTCTTTCCCCGGCTCTTAGACGTTTATAAATAACTTTTCTTATGTAGATCTCATAGTGTGCATTTGGTAAAAGTTAGGTTATAAAGATACATATTTATGGCCTGTGAGATGGCTCAGCAGTTTAACAGCACCTACTGCTCCTGTAGAGGCCCTGGGTTCGGGTACCAGCACCAGCCTGGCTACTCAACCATCTGTGACTCCGGTTCCTTGATCTGATGCCTCCTTCTGGGTTCTAAAGGCGTGTGTGTGTGTGTGTGTGTGTGTGTGTGTGCGCGCGCGCGTGCGTGTGTTTGCGTGTGTGTGTGCACGTGTGTGTGTGTGTGTGTGTGTGTGTGTGTGTATTAAGATAAATGATTGTGAGGTTTTAGGGTAGACCACTGCCAAAAATGCAGGATTACAACAGTCATCAGACACCTCAAACTTGGGATAACTGAAGATTCCATGAGGATTTGATGAGCCATTACATTGGGAATGGGAAAGTTATCCATTGTTCAGAGAGTTGAGGATTTGGAAGACTCTTGGTCAAATTAAAGTATTAATAGTATATACACTATTTTAAATATATATATAGAAATATATACTATATGTAATTACATATATGGAACAATTTACAGCACACTTAAGATTAGAAAGTTAGTTAAAAAGAAGAAAACACAGGTGTGTTTTCTCCATCTGGTAAGAGCCAAAGATTTTGTTCTTTCAAAATGGAGGAAAAAGTGGTCCTCAGAGAAGAATTCAAGAGGACAGCAGGCATGTGTGGTGTCTCAATTGCACATTTGTGTTTTGCCTCACCTACTGGCCACGCCACTCAGCAAGTCCCTCTGTGGTCCTGTGCTCCCAGCAGCTGCTGTACTCCTTTATTTCAAATCTGTGTGTGTTTCCAGGGTATCCAGGCTGGTTTTGACAGCCTGTCTCAAGACCTGTAGGGTATGTGTTGCTGAAATCCGCAAAGGGCTAACATTGCTACAGAATCTTACCTTTAAGGACTTAAAGCATTAAAGAAAAGGTAGTGATAAAAATAAAAACAGTTGATGGGTATGGTGGACACACCTTTAGTCCAAGCACTCTGGCGGTAAAGGCAGCCCGATCTCTGAATTCAGTGACAGCTAGGACTGTTACACAAAAGAAGAAAAAACTTTTGGAAAGGTTTTCTCCGTGTGCATCTCACCAGACGTTAATCAGCCCCTCACATTTTTATCTCTGTGACAAATACCTGAGCAGAAGCAGTTGAAAGGAGGGAAGGGTTATTTGGGTGTCGGTCCTAGCTTGACAGGGTTCATTGCTTTGAGCCTGGGGCAAGACAGGATACCAGGATGGTGAGAGCGTGTCAGAGGCTACTTACGTAGGGCTGGCCAGAAAGAGGCAAAGACAAGAGAGTAAGAGGGGAGACCAGGGACGAGGTGTCTGTCTGGGGAGGCCACCTACTCCCTCCTAGGTCCCACGTGCTTTCCCCTCCTCCCAAATGCTGTAGGAATCTGGCTAGTCTTTTGGAGGCATACTTCACTTTCTTACTGAGAATTTCTGGAAATACCTGGGCCAACCTCAAGTACCCCAGCATTGTACGTTGCCGATAGCGAAACTTGCTCGCGTGGTGAAGCGTTTCTAAAGACCTGTGTGCTGCGTCCCTGTGTGTAAACACTGTCGGATATGGAAGGCCAGCTGTGAGACAGAAACACCCGCGCATTTCACGGCCCTCACTCCTGAAGAGAAATGCTGGGTCCTGGGAGCCTGAGCCAGGCTCCTGCCCAAAAGTCCTTCCTGCCTGTCACCAAAGGACACCTAGACTTAGTAAAATAAGATGAAGTCACTGGACTCAAGGGGCGTTTATTAACTAAACTTTTTTTCCACGTGTAAGCAGTGAGTGAGTTAGGACAGATGGGCCTGGAGTGTGATTTATCTCCCTCTCCACACACGGGCCCTCCCCTTTCTACATGGCCATGGTGTGCACAGGTATGCTTTCTTGGAGCCTCCATGTTTCTGCTCAGACCCTTCGCCCGCCGATCTCTTCCTCTCTGGAAGAGTCTGTACTGGGAGGCCAGCTTTCCTGGTAGATGTGTTACTGAAGGTGAGAAGCCAGGGCAAGTTTTTCATCTCCCCCCTGGGGCTGCAAGAGTTTCTGGCACACCTACACACCTCACCTCATCGCAGATGCAATCTTCCCCACCTTTGGCTGCGAGAGGCAGATGCAGGCATGCAGACACTGAGAAAGTGAAATGAGGGGAACTTCATTAGAGCTGGCAGTGTTAGGGGCACAGTGCACTAAGGCAGCTTTCCTACCGTGGAGGAGGCAGTCACACCCTGTCCGCGCTGGAGAATCATGTTGCAATGGTATCCTGTACCTCACAGGTGCCAAAGAAGCCAGGTTACCTGTCTGTGAGGATGGCTGCTTGTGCTCTGCTTCCACATGTCCTTTGGCACTTTCAGACTCAGCCCATGCGTTTAATGGGCTGTGTCTCTGTTTTTAAAGAAAGGTCGTTAGCGAGGATGTTTAAGTGCATGGTCACAAAAGGTGGCTAAAGAGGGAAGTGTTGATCCTTTCCCTTGACGTGTTCCTGGTAGCATGCATTAAAGTCGCTGAGACCGTAGTATGGATTAGTGGAAGGCTTGCCTAACACGAGGAAAGTAACTGAGTTACCGCCTCAGACCCACGGGGAAGAGACGGAGATCTTTAATAAATAAATAAATTTTAAAAAAAATTAAAAAAAAAGAAAATAGAGTTTTTAGCCGGGCGGTGGTGGCGCACGCCTTTAATCCCAGCACTCGGGAGGCAGAGGCAGGCGGATCTCTGAGTTCGAGACCAGCCTGGTCTACAAGAGCTAGTTCCAGGACAAGCTCCAAAGCCACAGAGAAACCCTGTCTCGAAAAAAACAAAGCAAGCAAGCAAGCAAGAAAGGAAAGAAAGAAAGAAAGAAAGAAAGAAAGAAAGAAAGAAAGAAAGAAAGAAAGAAAGAAAGAAAGAGTTTTTAAAACATTAGTCTCCAGCTAGCTGGTGGAACACGGAAACCAGGCCTTACCACCTGGGTTAGTTCCTGGAACTCACGTGGTAAGGGAGAATCGACTCTACGGATTGTTCTTTGATCCCACACACGTACAAACACACAATGCATAGATAAAATGTAATTTGAAAAAATGAAAAGTAAGTCAGTCTCAAGTACATTCTCACTAATTTTTCAGAATGCTTTCAGTTTAAAAACAATGGCTGCGTTTTTAATCATGATTTTTACAAGTACCCTCTTGCTTTGTGTTCCCTTTAATTTTTATGTAAAATCGTGCTTTTTTTCTTATTGCTTTGGCTTTCCTATACAATACTTAACTAGCATGAACACAAAATAGAAGTAGGGAAAATTGGGAACCACGCATCCTGGTCCCTCCTTGAACCAGGTGGCTTGTATGTTGAGGTGATAGTGGCTACCAGCTCCTGTTACCCTGTGGGCAGCACCCAGACCTCCCCAGAGTGTAATAGGATGTCTAGCCCCTTGGGGCTATTTTTGTGTATCATCTTATAAGCCATAATATCTCTAAATTTCAAATTCTGTAACTGCTTTCTTGGAGTTCCTGAGAGGCTCCACCAAAGCTGGAGACGGCTTGGTTGATGTCTTCCTTGAGCTGTGTATTCTGATAAAATCAACCAGTCCTTGTAAGTCCTGGAGTACTGGAGCATGTTGTGGTCACTTTTTTCTGATGGCCCTCAGACACTGTACAGCAACAGTGAACATGTAATCCACTCTGTTGCTTATAGAATTGGAGCATGCTGGGTGGTGGTGATGCACGCCTTTAATTTTAACCCAGCACTCTGGAGGCAGAGGCAGGTGGAGTTCCAGGCTAGCCTGGCCTACACAGTGAGTTCCAGGACAGGCTTCAAAACTCCAGAGAAACCCTGTCTCGAAAAACCAAAAAAATAAAAAAATAAAAAAGATCGCAGTTTCTAGATGCACCTCTGCAGTGAGGTTTGGAAATCTGCCCTCTCTTGACCTCATGCCTAGTACATTTTTTTCTTACAGACAAGTTTTTACAGCGCTTTGTTTTAGCAGCTGGGTGCCTGTAAGCTATACAGTAGTGATCTTTTATTTTTATCAATGTTTTCTTCCTTCCCTTTGGGTGAATTGTGTTTGGATGTGTGGACCCTTTTCCTGCATGTGGTGGCGTGGGACATGTTGTCTAGAAAAGCATCTAACCCTTATTCTGAGATTTGCTTTCATTGGGAGATACATATATATAGTTCCAACCATTTCTTTGAGATTTGAGCCTTGTGATCCTTCTTGCCTACAAAGATGCTACAGAGTTCTAAGACTGGTCGGTATTGGGTCATACTAGGAATAGATAGGAAAGAAGTTTATAGTCGTAGCTCCCTTGGTATAATAATTCTGGTTAAATGTCATCAATTTGGTGCTGCTACATTTAAAAAAAAAAAACTACATTTTAGAGTTGTTGGGATGAATGTAGCCTCTGCAACTAGCTACCTACCTGGTAGTCCAGTAGTGGGAAAGCGTGGGATTTCCGTGCATCTTCAGAGCTTCTTGGTAAAATGCATTGATTCCCAGAGACATTAGTTAGCAGGATGAGACAGGTGTCAGGAAGCCATACAGGGAGGACAGCTGCCCTGGAAGCCTGTCACAGGCTCCCTCACCCAAGGCTTGTTCCTCCAGCCTTGCTTGCTCCACGATTTGACTTCCCCACCTCCCACGGTCAGTGTGCCCCTCGCCTGCATCTGTATTTCCACAACCACCAGTCTTAATTTATTTTTCAGGGTCCCATCCCATTTTTAAAACCCTTGTTAAGTCGTGTGTTACACATTTTGGTCATTCCTGAATTTATTTCAGAAATAGCACAGAAATGTTAGAGACTGGGTTTTACAAAACACTGCTGTGCTTCTGGGTGGGACTGGGTGTGTTGTCTTTTTCAATTTCCTGTAAGGCTGTTGTTTGTACTGGATTATAAAGTGTTAGGCCCAGGAACTGCTGTACGGCAGTTTCAGTAAATTGCCTGGAGGTAAAGATTTCCAGGCTGTGTTGAGGGAGAGGAGGAAAGGGGGGTCTTCACTGGTGATCGATCCACACTGGGAAGGAGCATTCTGTAACACGGACGGGCTCCTCGGTTATTCTTCATGCCTGCTTTTCAAATACAGTATCCCTTTGTTTTTTCCCACATGTGTTAAAACACCCTGGGTAAAAAATTCTTTACCATCTTCTAATCTTCCTGACACTGCCAGCTCCCTGAGTCCCAGATGTCCTTGGAAGGAGGAGGCCTTCCAAAAATCCCCCTTGGTAAGTGAAATTAACCCCTGGCTTGTCCACGCCAGGCAGGATTCCTTGAGTGGTGTAGGCCTCTGCTGCTTCAAAACAAATCCACTTTCCTCCATAGTTTAAGGCAGCGAGCGGCAGGAAGCCAAGAGTCAGAGACACAGCTGAGAGTCAGAACTTGTTTCCTGTCATGTTTCCAACTCTTTCTCTCTCTCTCTCTCTCTCTCTCTCTCTCTCCCCCCCCCCGTTCAGGTTTATTTTGAGGGGCAGTGGAGAGAAGGAAATGTTGGGTGGTTGGGGCTCTTTTTATTGTTGTTGTTGTTGTTGTTGGCAGCTTCAATTAACGCTAGCCAAACACTTTCTGCCTCTGTGGAATGTGGCCTGAAAGAATTACCTACAGTGCACAACAATGAAAAATGCTCCCTTTCCCATTTTGTCTTTATTTGTTTTGACTGCAGTAAAACTTGCTCTTCCAGTGTTTGGATTTTGTGTTCTCGTGGGTGGGGTAACTTAACAAAATGCTCAGCCTGTCCGTGAGTGGTGAGGGACAAGAACTAACACACCTAAGCTGGATTTTATTTTAACTAGAGAGCCTTGAAGTGAACCTATGACACTGTCGGATCCTAGATAGGAGAACTCAAGTGAAACCCACTTGCTAGAGAATGGAGCTCTTTCTGCTCCACTTAGCTGATTATGTCAATACTTGGGCTGGGGGGGGGGGGTCAGCTAATTCTAGTCTGGGAGGCTTTCTTCATGTTAGCATGCAGTATCTGCAGTGTGGATGGAATGGATACCACAACATTTAAACATAAATTTCTTATCTCCCATGCAAGTACTCCTGAAATGGATTCAGGGTTCAATCTGAACCTATAGACACTTGGCAGGTACTAACATTTTCCCCTTTTCCTGCCCAGGCAAAAGGGTATTTTTGGCCAGTTACTGGTTTTTAAAACACATGGTCGCCAATTCTAACCATCTCGATCCTTTTCTTTTTTATATCTTTGGGAACTTGAAATTGAATCTAGAGCAGGCAAGGTCTGTGTGTATTGTGAAGAAGTTGAAGCTTTCTCTCCCCTTCCTAATGCTGAAAAAATGCAGGGAGGCCATGGTTTCCTGTTCTCCATCAGTCTGCAAACAACAGTGGTTCACCTTCTCATCTGAAAGCCTGGTGATACACAGCACAAAGTCTGAGCCTGAACCGAGGGAATCTTTAAAGTTTGGGAAGTTGCTGAGGTGTACAGGCCGAAGGGCTTGCCCCTCATGCTCAGCATGGCGTTCCACTGGGGTGCAGAAGGAAGTTGGCTGGCTTCCCCGTCTGTGCCTGTGTATGCTTCCCGCCTTCCTTTTTTTAATTATATAGAAACTGGTTTTTGAAAGTTGGCGTTTGTGTGCCTGTCCCCCTCATGTGCTATCCCTGGGCCAGACTGCCTTCATTCTCTGAGCTTTTCCGGCCTTGGGCCGGGTGCGTCTCTGGACCACCCTAGCAGCCTTCAGCTGTGGGTGTCCTCCCCTCTGGTTTGGCTTCTTAATTCTCTCTCTGCTGCCAAGTACCCCTGCAGCAGCCAAAACAGCCCCTGTTCTTGCTTGTGTTCATTACCTAGGGCAATTCTGAAGACTTAGGCATGAGCCATTCCAGTTCTCTGCATGCTGTGAGTGCTCTGAACACAGAACTCTGTAGAAAAGGACTGGGGGTAGAGAAGCGTACGTATTTGATAACTGCTTAGAAGGCAGTATGTTTCTCAGTCTCATCTAAACGCTGAAAGGAGTCCAGGGTAAGATTTTTAATATGCTGCTCACCTTGTAAGTGTGCTGTCTTAACTGCAGTTATTCTCCTAGTCCAATAAAAGCAGTTCACAGCTTGCACTTCTGCAGTTCGCACACTTTCTGAGAGTATAGTGTTCTATGTGAGCTGAATAGTAATTGTACGATTGCTTCCCAGCAACAGATCACCTCCCCGACGCTTTGGGGGAAGTCGTCAGTGACAGCGTATACCCCAGCCCAGCGTGTAGCATGCTACCTATAAAATCATGTCTGGGCTTTGCATGAAATTGTTCAGACAAATGTTAATCTAAATGTGTGTGAATTTTCTCCCAGTTTCACAAAAGGGAGAGAGTTACCTTCATTGTTATGTAACTGGAGATCTGTTTCCTCTTTGCCTGCATACAGGAGGACTACCCCAGCTACAGTCCACAGGTGGCCCTGGAGGTGAAGTAAGCTGTGTTTCAGAGTTTCCTCAGCGGCTTTTCAACATCTAGAAAAATCAGCCTTCCAGAGTAGAATTTGGGTGTGTTAGGGATGGAGGCAAAGCCAGTGTGGTGAAGCGTGTGCTGTCGGAATGGAGGGCTGAGTGTCAGGGCCGTATTCCACCTACATGTGCAGACATGAAAGAGGCTCTGAGCCCAGTCGGGGTGTCCTTGAGGGTCTACCGTGCTTTCATCATGACTACACCCAGACAGTTTGACAGTGTCGACACAGCAACTGATTATATGAAGTGACATTTCTTTTCACCTCCTTGTACATGGGCAGAATTTTAACCAGATACAAATCAAGTTGCCTTCCAAGCCCATTTCTTTGCTTCAGTTTCTCCTCCAGCCCCATGGTTAGCTCTGAAATTCCAGTTCTGTTGAGGATTCATTCCAGAAAGTTCTTTGCACTTGCAGTGCTAAGTGCTCTGACTGGACACTGGTAAACGTTCCAGAGTATATACAGAGCTACGGTGTGGGTGTATACGGAGAGCCGACTGCAAAGCCTTTGGAGGGTTGGGTTCTAAAACCCATGTGTGCTGTTCACAGGCTGTTGTGCCTTGGGAAGTTATCCTGGTGAGGCAGGGCCTGCGTTTTCCTCGTGGACTTGTTCAATTTCGTTTATTTCCTTTTCTTGCTGGTGGGAAGGAGAGGCAGGCGGAGTGCCTCTGAATCAGTGAGTGGTGCTCAGCTGGTGGGTCACGACCCCTTCAGTATTCAAATGACCCTTTTGCAGGGGTTGCTAAGACCGTGGAAAACACAGATATTTATGTTATGATTCATAACAGTAACAAAATTACAGTTATGAAGTAACAACAATAATTTTATGGCTGGGGGTCACCACGACAAGCGGAACTATAATTTACTAAACGGTTTCAGCATTGGAAAGGTTGAGAACCACTGCTCTTAATTTTACAACAAACCTTAAGGTCTTGTTGCCGTTCATATGTGCAAAGGTTGATCTGTCGTAACGGCTTTCTCTTCCTCATAGACCTGTGGGTGGTGAAGATCTCAAGAGTGAGATTAAAAATGAATGAGAAGAGCTGGAGTAGTTTGTCTAAGGTGGGATTGAGAGAGACTAGATGGGGGAGGTTTAACAAAAGGCATTGATGTTTTAAATGCACAGAAATGCCACCCATCAATAATAAATGGTGTGGCATTGAACAGATGTGCCAAATTGAGTTATTACTGCGTGTGGATCAGTTCGTGGAGGGGAAGCAAACAGCATAGCCGGTGTTTTACAACGCGTAGTGAAAACCTCTATACAAAAGTAAATGCCCATTTTAGGCCCTTGATGGCTGCTAAATGGAAATTTTTAAAGTTTGGAATTCGCAAAACGTTCCAATGAATTTTTGCATATTTCTGAAGTATGAATTATTATTACTATGGATGTATGAGTTTCCTTTTCTGGAAAGGTAGACTATCTGAAATGGAGTTCATGCTGTTCACGGCTGAGTGCTCGCTTGTCGAGAGCTTGTGTTGCAATCGTCCTGAGGAATGACATTGCACTTCAAAACTCAAGTCGTGTGCAACTGTTACCCAGGGTTTTTCTACATCTAGGTCCCTGCTCTGTACACTTACATACCGAGGCCCTCTCAGGAACCCTTTCCCGTGCTTTGAGATTGTCTCATCCCCTCTGCATGTAGATTCAACAGATAGTTCTACACATTCACATCCCCAAGAAAGAAAGATTACAGTTTATCAGAAAGAAAGTCGACTTCAAACAACGAGTAAACAAAAATCTGTAAAGTAGAGGAGAATATTTAACAGGTGGAGAACGCCAGTTTCCCATGTGTCTGCATAGCACAGTGTGTGAGGTGTTTGTGTAAGTAAGTCCTGCAGAGCAGTGTAAGGTGTTACAGTGAGCCCTGCATAGCCGAGTGTGTGAGGTGTTACAGTGAGCCCTGCATAGCCGAGTGTGTGAGGTGTTACAGTGAGCCCTGCATAGCAGTGTAAGGTGTTAGTGAGTCCTGCATAGCCGAGTGTGTAAGGACTGGAATTGCTGTGCACAATGACAAAAAAAAAACCAGATTAAACGTGAAACTATTTCACTCATCTTAACATTGATCCCCGTGTGTCTTTTTTGGCAACTTGTTTGCAGTTGTACATCTCTGTTGCCCCAGCAAAAGTGAATCCTTTTCACTCTTCCTACTGCGAACAAAATGGTCACAGTTCTTGCATGCAATGCCAAGTTGGTTAAACTTAAAGTTCGTTAGACCAGAAAGACACATTACTGGATTGTTAAATCTTCTGTTTTTGAATGTGTTTTGGTTGAGAACAAGGATCACAACTGTAAACAGTATTACTGACACTTACTTTAGCCATCTGCATTGTTAGCCCTCAATGTTTTCTAACCTTTCCCGTGTTTTCAGGTGCAAGATTTACTTGAATTAATCTTTTCACCTCTTAGCAATCCCATCATGTCTTAAAAGGAAACTTGTCAAACTGACTTTAGAGCCACCAAATAAATCTGTTTTATGGTCTCCTTTAGATACCCACCGACCTCAGAACCCCTCACAGTGGAAGGTTCCCTGTTCTCCTGAAGTCATCTCTCCCTGGTCACCTTCTCTGGGTTGTTAAGAACGTGTTGAAATGTGAGAAGGGCTGGTAGTGGCCGGGGTTTTCACAGCACTTTGTCTGGCTTGCAGCTGCAAACAGCGGATATGAACTTAACCAGTCTCTCGCTGCAGTGCAGCTGGCTCTGCTCTGTCTTTGTAACTGGCTGAAGTAAAATGAAATGGCTGGAAAATTCCAGTCAAGTTAACACCAGTGGGAACGTGTGGAATTAAACAGTGTGCGCAAATGCTGGCTGGGTTGGGGAAAACTTCAGACGTAAGCTTGAGGGTGGTAGTGAGGTTTGGGGGCCATTTCTGGCTTTTTAACAAGGGTCCATTGTTTTGACTACTACTTTTGCAGGAGCTTAGAGGTGCTTGCCATCGGAGTAACTTACAGAGCGAGGGGCTTGTCAGTCTGCCCTCTGGACCCAAATCACCCAACCCTTTATTCTGTTTTTTTCATTTGAAAAAAAAAAAGTAACAAAAAAATTAAACTGTTACCACATTAGTGACAGACAATAAGTCAGATCTCAGCTGCTCCCTCAGGTGGCTCTGGGGAACTGCTCCTTCTTTGGGCTAGAGACCCTCATCCTCTTCCTACTTCCCTCTCTCGTCACATGTCCGCTGCAGAAACGGGAGCAGGCTCACTTCTTCAGTTGTGTTTATAGCTGCTATAGAGGAAGGATTCTGCAGGGAAGGAAATGGCCCAATAGAAGGAAGGTTTTGTATTATCAATGCATTTTTTTTTCCCTGAACTTTTTGCTTCCTTTGGAAAATTGAGAGCTGAGAAAGACATGGAGTCCGAGGCCCCTGGCGCTGTTTGGGAAAACATCTTCGTTACTAGGTTTGGGGCGTGTTATCTGCCAGTGCTTGAGAGCTTTGCCAGTGACGCAGAGCATTTGATGAAGAGACTTGAAGAAATCTCTCGCCGGGCGATGGTGGCGCACGCCTTTAATCCCAGCACTCGGGAGGCAGAGGCAGGCGGATCTCTGTGAGTTCGAGACCAGCCTGGTCTACAGAGCTAGTTCCAGGACAGGCTCCAAAACCACAGAAAAACCCTGTCTCGAAAAACAAAAAAAAAAGAAAGAAATCTCTCACGAGGCGCATGATTGGCGGTTGTTGCAGGTGCCCCCCACCCAAAGCCTGTTTCATCTCTCAGTGCTTATATTCAGTTTGTAGTGGTGAGTCCTGGGAACTCACCATGGGGATGGTTCAGTGAAGGATCTCTTTAGAGGTGAGACTTAGATATGTCAGTAATGAAGTCCCTCGGAACTTCTGTGTAGCTTAAAAAGAAACCCCGAGCCCTGACCCCAGCTATACTATGCCTGGTATGGGAGATAAATAAAAATTATCAAGAAAAGTGGACGGTTTCCCAACAGGGGTGCTCTCTGTGTCGGGAAAGCTTCACGTTTGGGAGAGCTCCCTGCTCCTGTGGAGTGCACTGTTCAGCCCGCAGCGTGTGGGAGAGCTCCCTGCTCCTGTGGAGTGCACTGTTCAGCCC
>NC_022034.1:2833650-2843864 GCF_000317375.1 Microtus ochrogaster
CAGCGTGTGGGAGAGCTCCCTGCTCCTGTGGAGTGCACTGTTCAGCCCGCAGCGTGTTAACCTGTCCGTCCTCCGTTCCACAGATCACTATCATCTTCAAAGCGCACCACGAGTGTACGGATCAGAAAGTGTACCAAGCTGTGACAGATGACCTGCCAGCAGCCTTTGTGGATGGCACCACCAGTGGCGGGGATGGAGATATCAAGAGTCTTCACATCGTGGAGAGGGAGAGTGGCCGTTACGTAGAGATGCATGCCCGCTACATAGGTACCACAGTGTTTGTACGGCAGCTGGGTCGCTACCTAACCCTTGCTATCCGAATGCCCGAAGACTTGGCCATGTCCTATGAGGAGAGCCAGGACCTGCAGCTGTGTGTGAACGGCTGCCCCACCAGTGAATGCATTGATGACGGACAAGGCCAGGTGTCCGCCATCCTGGGGCACAGCCTGCCGCACACCACCTCAGCGCAGGCCTGGCCTGGCTACACACTGGAGACTGCCAGCACCCAATGCCATGAGAAGATGCCGGTGAAGGACATCTACTTCCAGTCTTGTGTCTTTGACCTGCTCACCACTGGTGATGCCAACTTTACCGCTGCAGCCCACAGTGCCTTGGAGGACGTGGAGGCCCTGCATCCCAGGAAGGAGCGCTGGCACATCTTCCCCAGCAGCAGCCGTGCAGGGGGCACTGACTTGTCTGCTATTCTTGGACTCACATGCCTGGTCCTTATTGTGTTTTTGTAGGGCTTGTTTGTTTTTGTTTTGGTTTGTTTTGTTTTTTTTTTTCTGGGTCTTTTTTTTTGTCTATAACAAAATTTTAAATATATATTGTCATAATATATTGAGTGAAAGAGTATATATATGTATATACCATGTATATGACAGATGTTTGTCCTGGAACACCAGATTGTACATTATGTGTTTGGCTGTTTTCACATATGTTGGTTGTAGTGTTTTTGATTGTATCAATTTTATTTTGCAGTTTTGTGAAATGTTTTATAATGTCCCTGCCTAGGGACTTCTTAGAAAGCACTTTATTTTTTATATATTAAATATTTATGTGTGTACCTGGCTAATATGTACAGTGCATATACACAGACACCACAACAGTCCATTTGAAGGTGACCAGTTTGTAGCTACCCTGGGTGTTCCTCCTGCACTTCCCATTGCTACTGATTTGCCAAGATGGAGCTGTCTCTCTACCTGGAGTGTCAATTTGAGAGGAAAGTTGTTCCCGCCCTTGCAAGTACTTTTGATTCTTAAAACACGGATCTCACTTAAGAGCCCCGTTTCTAGCAACTCACTTTCTCAGAACGTGGGGACGATATTGCTACAACTGCAGTCCTTCTTACTCTGATTGTGACATTTGAGCACATGTGGCCTGTGAGGTTGACCGTTTGTGAAGAGTCTGGTGATGGCTGTTTCAGGTAGATCCCAGGCATCTTGCTACATCTGATCTAGTCCCCTATCCCTGTTTAAATTGTAGTTTTCCCTCCTTTAACTCTTTAAGGAAAACCAAATCAGAACTTAGTAGATTTCATGCCTTGCTCTCCCTCTCTGCAGTTTGTAGAAATCATGTTCTTAACTCTCTCCTCCCTGGCTGGTTGGAATCCTAATGGTTCTCTCCGGCTCCCCCCAACGTCTCCTTTACCGCACCTCAGGATTCCAAACTCTGGCTGTTAGTCTTCCTCTGATATAAGGTCCAGGTATGGGGCCTTGAAATCAGGAAATCTTCCTTGTGTATGGATACACTTGCCTGTGGATGCTGGTGAGTCCCAGTGTTTGAGTAGCCTCTGTCTTTCAGCTCTGCCATCTTGACACCTGTAGTCACTTAGCGAAATCCCCACATGGTAAAGTCTCTCCTTGCCTCTGCCACCCCATTGTTGGTACCAACTCCAAAGGGCTGTGAGAGTAGCAGAGTTAACTCCTGAATAGATAGGTTTGTATTATTATATCTAAATGTGAGTGTTTGGTTCCAAGAAGTAATACAATTTGTGTTCCAATATTTAAGGTTTACATTAATGCAAGCAAAAGATAGGAACTTTAAATACTGGAGTGATTTAGCCATGTCCTGTTGGCTGGTGGCACTGATACACTCGGGCTGGCGGCAGGAAAGGGTATCATGTTGTAAGTTGTATTTCTTAGAGAAGTGATAATCACCACAGGGTGGGATTGTGTGTTTATCTAGAAGCAGCAAACCCTTACCTTGTGTGAAATTATGAAGGCATCTTTAAAAGCTGAACTCCAGAGAGCTGGAATCTAACCCTGTAAAAAAAAAAGAAAGAAAAGGTCTTTTTAAGAAAGCTAGATTAGGACCTTCCAACCCGAAAGCATGGCCGCTTTTGTTCACCTGTGGAGTCATGGACCAGCATCCGTCACTAGCTAGTAACTTGTAATTGAGTAGAACAAGGAAGGAGAGACGTCGGCTACTTTTAACCACTATTTTTGTGCAAATAGTATAAAGAAAAAAATAGAAGTTTCTACAGTGTCTGGCTTTAGAGTGTGATTGATAGATACACCTTTATCCTTTTGTAGGGAGAACAAGACCACCACCTCTACTCATAGTTTGGAAAAGGAAGCTTGCTTAGCTGTATTCTTTAGCGGGAAAGGGTGCCCATGAGATGTACTACAACCGTAGTATTAGTAATAGAGTGTGGTGTGTGGTTCTCCCTAATAATCAGTGTCTGTATGACCTTGACAGTCCCCACAGATAACTTTTAAAAGTAAAGTATTTCTGTAGAGAAGGGCCAGGTTTTCTTTGGGGTTTCTAAGAACACACTGCTTGCACTTGCTTCGTGAAGTCTTTAGCCAAAAGAATTTTAGACCATGCCAGCATATGAATAGGCAGGCTATAGCTCGCCATGGGTCTCCTGGGAGAGCTTAAAACTTGGGCCAAAACACTGGTTTTTCAGAGCCATGTGGCAACTTTAGAGAAGACTCAAAAAACACTTTCCTTCACTGTGCTTGGAAATCCCCCACATTGTGCCGAGTCTTTCCAGAGAAACCTGTAGATGTGGTTTGTAGGCATATGAGTATCTGTAAAAACAGTGAGTGTGCAGTGTGTAAATACTTTAAATTATTATGCTAGAAAAAAATAAAGTTACAGACCGTGCTGTCAAATGTTTGTTCTGTGATTATAGTGACGCCTGCTGGAAGAGCTGAGGAGCCTCTGCAGAAGCCAAGGAGTAAGGGAGTTAAAATCCCCTAGTTTTCGTCAAGATGGACTCCTTGCCCCTGTCTCATTTGACTGCTACTGTAGTTTTTTTTTTTCCTTTATAACTTTTAAGCAATTACAATAAAGCAGTGTCTGTGAGACTGGCTGCTGGTCCTGAAGTTCTATCTGTAATGAGTAACTTCGCCCCTTTACGCTGCACGCTGAGTCTTCTGAACGTCTCCTGGGAAGATGTGGGAGGTAGGGCTGTTTTTTGTCTTTGAAACCTTGCAAACCCTCACTTCCTGGGTGTTTTAAAAGGAGGTGTCGTGATTATAAGTTATTTGTGTTAAAGAAATAGAGGGTAGAAAAGTTTGGAAACGAAAGACTCAGGAAAGCGCCTGCCCTCACTAGGCGGTATCCTAAATGCAGTAAACCTGGGGGTTGTCAGGGTGGAGGGAGACTCACATAGTTCTTGAATAGAGTGTTTGCTGTGTGTAACAGTTCAGAGCACAGAAATGGGAAGTCTCGTGTCAGCTGGATCATGCGGGCTACAGTTCCCGGGTGCTGACTAGATGCCGTGTGTATAACACAAGAGTTCATACTTCCAGTACTTTCCCGTTCCGTTCCTCCAGCTTTCCAGAGACCACAACTAGAGAAATTCTTAAAAACTCAGATATTTCCATTTTCTTAAACAACAAGTGATTTTGAGTTTTCCTAAAATCCAAGAATCCTGTTAGTTGCCTAATGTATTTCATTTTTATAAAAAGTGTATTGATGCTATTTTATAGCCTAGAGTGGGGGCAAGGGTAAGACAGTCTTTGACTCCTACAGACTTAACACTGTTTTTGTAACCAAACATCTATTTCTGTGTAAATCAAGCAACGCCTCTCCACCCCCAAGGAGGTAAACAAAGGAAGTTCAAAATTCTATTTCTACTTCTGTTCTCTCTATGTCTTCTAACAGGAAATTAGTTCAATAATGTTTTTTTAATTCACTGTTCTCCCCACCCCAGAGAACCTCTAGTAAGATGTTTCAAACTGTCAACTAAATAATGCAGCATCCCCTCCACCTTTGAATGTGCCGTCACTGTGTTTGGAGTGCTGATGTTTGTGTCTCCTCTCTTGTGAATGGCTTGCAGAAAACAGAGACTGACCAGAAGGACACACTGCACACGGCCAGATCTCACTCTGTTATTAGAATGATACCAGATCAACTGAGCAAACTGATTCTGTTAACCAAAACATATTAATGTAGATCTATCACACTGCCATTAGAAGAAAATAAACATAGACCAGTATTTCCTAATTGAAGGGGCTTTTCTTTATGGTTCTGAGCCCAGCCCTTTAATGGCTGAGCTATCCCTCCAACCCCTAACTTACTTTCTTTTTTTTAAATATTTATTTATTTATTTATTATGTATACAAATGTTCTGTCTGTGTGTATGCCTGAAGAGGACACCAGACCTCATTACAGATGGTTGTGAGCCACCATGTGGTTGCCGGGAATTGAACTCAGGACCTTTGGAAGAGCAGGCAATGCTCTTAACCACTGAGCCATCTCTCCAGCCCCATCCTAACTTACTTTTTTAATGAGTAACACATCAGTGGTCCTTTTTTTCCTTTAATTCAAAAATGAAAACTCCACTCCAAGGTTAAAAAAAAAAAATCAGTAACCAGATCAAACAGATAAGACTAATCCACAAATGAATGGCAAAGTAAAAATGCACCTGACATAACAAGCAATCTTTACAACTGGGGCTATTTCAAGGCGTAGGAAGATAGTTACGTGTTTGCCACACAATCATGAGGACCTGGGTTAAGATCAGATGCAGTGGCTCGTGCTGATGATTCCAGTTCTGGGGATGTGAGGCCAGGAGGAACTCTAAACTGACCAGCCAGCCTCACTGAATGGGTGAGCTCCATGTTAGTGAAAGATGCTGTTGCAAATAAGCCATAGAGGGTGACACCTAGTGTTACCTCTGGTCATTACATGCATGTCCACACACACCTACAGAACACTGCATACACCACACACCAAGAAGAAACTGATGGTACAAGTAAGAATGACCACCATAGACAACATACATTTGAATGATTGGTCTTCAGCTATAGAACTGCTTAGGAAGAGTTAGGATACCTCTGTCACTGGGCTCTGAGGTTTTAAAAGCCAAGGACATTCCATTCTCTTGCACTCTCTGCCTCTTGCTTATGGGTCAGATGTAAGGTCTCAGGCTCTGCTCCAGCACTGCGTCTGCCTGTCTGTGCCGTATTCTTTGCCATGATGGTGATGGACTCAACCCTCTGGAACTGTAAGCAAACCCCCATTAAACTCTTCTATAAGTTGTCCTTGGCATGGTGTCTCTTCACAGTAGTAAGAAAGAGAAGTCTAGGAACACTAGTCAATAATATGACACCACCAAGGGAAATGGTGCCGTTAACATTTCATTGGTTCATGTACTGGCTGGTTTTGTGTGTCAACTTGACACAAGCTAGAGTCATCAGAGAAGGAGCCCCGGTTGAGGAAATGCATGAGCCAGCTGCGAGGCATTTTTCTCTACTAGTGATTAATGGGGAAGGGCCCAGCCCATGGCGGGTGGTGCCATCCCTGGGAGGGTGATCCTGGGTTCTATAAGAAAACAGGCTGCACAAGCCAGGAGAAGAAAAGCAGTAAGCACTTCCCCTCCATGGCCTCTGTATCAGCTCCTGCCTTCAGGTTCCAGGCCTCCTTGAGCTCCCGTTCTGGCTTCCTCCAATGACAAACTATGATCTGGAAGTGTAAGCCAAGCAAACCTTTTCCTCTCCAACTTGCTTTTAGGTCATGGTGTTTTGTCTCAGCACCTGAAATCCTAACAAGACAATTACCAATATCATAAAGATGGGAGAGGTACTGATTGCCTTGCTCTAAGCAAAAGAAAAACCAAGCCTGTGTCTCGTGAATATTACTTTCTTGATGGGAATAGAGAGAACATTAAAAGGTCAGTATAGTACAAATACAAGATCTTTAGCTCCCATCAAATTGGAAATTTAAATGACATTTGGAATTCAGGAAAGAGTTAAAGATTACCTGGGAAGAGATAGGAAAAGCTTGCAGATCAAAATTGCAGATATGGATGCTTTCTGGTTACTGTGAGCCACAGGGCCAAAGACTTGTATCTAGTCTACTCAGGAGGCAGCATGCCAAGGGTTAAGTTTCAGTCCACTTCCTTTACTCATTGTGCCTCCTGAGGCATTCTAAACCATGTCTAGACTTCCATTTTTTCATCTTTATAATAAGAATCCTAACATCACACTTCAAACATTCTTGATGAGGAGTAAATTTACTACTTTATCTAAATTCCTTAGCATAACACCCATACACTGTTGACAGATTTCTGTCCTGCCAGGTCCCAGAGCTGCTCGGTCCCAAAGAAACACAGAATGGTCTACATTAATAATAATTATAATTGGCCTATTAGCTCGGGCTTCTTAATAATTAACTCTTACATCTTACATTAACCTATAATTTTTGTCTGTGTTAGCCACATGGCTTGGTATTTTTTAATCAGTGAGGCATTTTCATCCTGCATCTTTTGCATCAGGGCAATGATTGCAGACTGAGCCTTTCCTCTTCACAGAATTCTACTATTCTGGTCGCCCCCACCTATACTTCCTGCCTGGCTACTGGTTAATCATCACTTTATTAAACCAATACAAGTGACAAATCTTTACAGGGTACAAGACCACTGTCCCACAGCAATACACTGCTTAAAATTGTACCTGAGATGGGCCATTTGTGTGTTCACCTTAGGGAACTGGCAGGCCATTGAGTTATCCATAGAACTACATTTAGTTTTTAAGAACCTATTAAGTTCCTACAGCACATCCCCCTTTTGTTTAAATAAGAGAATGCTAAGCCTAATACAAAATTATATACAATAAGAACAAATATCAAGTATAAAATTAGAATTACAAGCAATATAAACAATATCAAGCAAGAAATGTGATAAATGTTTCAATAATTATCCTATCCTAAGGAGTCTAAGTACTGTATTATAAATAATTTGGCCAAGTCATGAGAGGAAAGTAACTATGACTATCTAGTTTTCAACCCCATCAAAGACCATAGAAGAAAAATAATATTACTTGATTAAGCAGGAAGTGCAATCAAGCAACTTCCAAAATGTACAACAAATGACAGAGACAACTGGCTACCTGGGCAATCACCCAAAGTCTCATTTCCAACATTGGAACAACCAACTATGGCTAAAACCTACAATAACTGACCATTTTCAGAGGCAGGAAATTTTTCAGAACTGTCTTACCCTGTCTTGGCAAAATTTGACAGTCTTTTTTCTTGTATCCTGCTTGTCCTGTCCAGACATCATGCATTTTGTCAGTGGTTGATGCATGGGCAGTTCCTTGTCCAATGGCCAGTTTTATCAAGAAGAAAACAAGCTCCAAGTGGAGTGTCTTCAGTGCTCAACATTCTCTCAGGAATAGAATCAGTGCTGCCAGGAGCAATCATGTCTCACGTCAACAGAACCCTAAGATATTTAAATGCCATATTCTACAGCTCTTTGAAGTAGTTGAAGATTACCTATCTATGCAGAATACAATCTCTATGTATCTAAAGAACCTGATTAGTCTAACTATAATTATAACAAACATGGATGACTATTGACCTATAATTCTTAGTACCTATATTACTTAAAGACTAAGACTTCATATTAGAATATTAAACAATCTTTAAACAACTGTGCAACAAATAAGAACAATGACCTCAAAATGTATCAATATATAAAATGTCTTAAGCAAAGAGGTAGAAGCATGCATGCGTATAATATGACAAAATAACTTTGCCTAGGTATACAAATATTGTAGACAAAAATAGGAACATATTCAATATAATTTAAGTTTGTATCAATATACAAGAATCTATTCCAATGTAAATTGCCTATAAATAATAGCTCACAAGTATTCACGCTATTATTCACTATTATTATTAGTGTAAGCTCATAACAATCTACCTATTTTCCCATGCAATTGCCCTTTTTTTTTTCAAAGAGATCCCTGAGCTACATAATTCCCCCTTACTCCCAACCCTATACCAATTATAATCAACTCCTAATTATGCCCCTAACCCTGAGGACAAACTTTGTTGGGAGAGGAGATGTCATCTTCTAGAATTACTTCCAGCTGTCATGGGGGTGATGATGTTCTTTCTATGGGATCCTGTGAAAGTAGAATAATGGTCAAGTTTCATGATTACTGTCTGGTATAATTGCAAATAGTCTCTGGGTATTCAGTAGGGTTTTTCTAAGGTTCCTATTTGGAGTTCTTGCCAGAATGTTGTAAAAAAGGTGCACCATTTCAGCTAACCAAGTTGGAACCATCTAGAGCAGCTGGTACCCAAATCAGGTCTTAAAGTAGCACTACCAGCATCATGACGTCATAACAACCAGGAGGAGTTGTTATTATAGGGCTCCATCATCTTCCTGGAAACTTCAAGAATTACTGCAGGAAAATTTATTGTTCACTGTGGAAAACTTAAACATTATTTGTACAGACATATCTTCAATGAAAGGTACAATAGAGACAAAAATAAGCATGAAGAAGACAAATACATGAGAATTCCAAAGGCTGGTTGATTCTTCAATATGGTGAGCATCTGGTTGCTCCTGTACCAGCTGTTCTAAAGCCTGCAGTTGGTTTTATCCTAAAGGCCACTGTTTAACCCATATTTGTTTCTCAGTTAACCATTTTAAAGATAGGGCTGTTGGTATCCCTCTAAAGGTTTGCTAGTTGATTTGTGTTCTTATACAGCCTGAGTGGCTGGTGACCTTTGTGTATAGTAACTTATAATATCATTTCCAAAAATATGAGTTTCTGGGACTGCAGAAATGTTAACCTGAGTATTCCATTGCTGCAGCAGATCATGACCCAATAAATTCACTGCAATGTTAGCCACATACAGCATCAGCCTTCCTGTCCTTCTGGCCCTATGCATTCAACCCATCTGGTGCTTTGTTTCACTTGGTTCTAGTTCCTAGGAATTGAATATCTGCCTCTTGAAGAGGCCAATCTGGATGCCAAGATTCTGGAGTAACGATACTCACATCTGAACCCATGTCTATCAAACCCACAATTACAATGCCATTTATACGCACTCTTCACTTTAGTCTTTGATCATTTATAGAAGTCTGCCAGAATATACATTTCCTATTTCCTATTGTAAATTTTGATTCATCTTCCATGTTTATTCCACCATCCAGAACAGTGTGTTTTTTTTACAGAAGGCTCAGGATTTTTTAAATTTTTCTGGTGAGACATGTCCTCCACAGTGACTGGGAATGGCTAGGCCACTTTTGACTTGGGGGACTGCAAGAGCCCCCTCGAGTTTCCCGATGATATCCAGTTGCCTTGTCTGTCTTTTGTTGATCTGCATTCATTGGTCCAATGTTGGCCTTTGCACACTTTCTACATAATACAGAAGGTTGATGCCTTTTTATTTTTGTCATTCCCAGAGGAGATACTATTTCTAGGAATTCCTTGCCTACAATCCCTTCTCAGATGTCCTATTCTACCACAATTAAAAACATTTGATATTTTGATGTCTCCTCATACTTTCAGAAATTGCTTCTCCTACACAAGATTCAGTATTATAGTCAAATGTCTCAATGTTCATTGTATGTAGGATCCATTCACCCACAGGTGCTGATCTAACCTTTAAAGGCCCAAGTATCTTTCTGCATTCTAAGTTGGCAATTTCAAAAGCCAGAGATTCAATAAGTACTCATCTAACATCTGGGTCTGTTACTCCTACAGCTTTAATCTTTGAAAAAAGTGACTAAAGGGTTCCCCTTGACCCTGTTTAACCCTGGTATATGATTCAATTTGTTTTCCTAGTTTTTGAATCCTGTCCCAAGCATTTAAGGCTGCTTTGTGGCATAGGGACAAGATTTTTTTCATTGTAAAGAGCTTGAGCCTGTAAGTCAGCATACGTGCCCTTGCCAAGAATTTGATCTTGGGAAGTCTCAAGTCCTTTTGCTTTTCCCTGTTGTTCTAAAATTTTTGCCTCTTTTT
>NC_022034.1:2844709-2854117 GCF_000317375.1 Microtus ochrogaster
GAGACAGGGTTTCTCTGTGGCTTTGGAGCCTGTCCTGGAACTAGCTCTGTAGACCAGGCTGGTCTCGAACTCACAGTGATCCGCCTGTCTCTGCCCCCCGAGTGCTGGGATTAAAGGAGTGTGCCACCATTGCCCGGCTCAAACCATTTTCTTAAGGCTATAATATGAACAAAAAACTGAGTCCCAATATCCAATAAATGGATGTATCACAATAACCATATAAGCCTTGCAGAACACAATCCATAGTATCAGCAAGAAGGTTATTAAAATTTTGCATGCTAATGTTGTCTGCAATTATATATAACTTTTGTTAATTAAATCAAATAGTTCTCATGTTATGAGATCCGGTAAATTGTTTTAGGTGTAATCATCTTTATCATCCACCAGGTGTCGCGGTTGCAGAGTAGCAGCACAGCCCGTGGCTGCACGACAGTCCTGTGCGGCTTCAGCCTTCTGCCTTGGTGCTGGTCAAAAGCTGACAAATATGCTTTGCTTGACAAACCAAAAGCAACCAAATCAACTCCATACATGGAGCAAGGAGCCCAGAACTCACGAGCAGGGAGGACAAACCGAAAGCTGTGCAAGGGCCCCAGGGCAGGGAACACTGTGCACTTAGCTCCACTGTGGCGGGGGTTTTACAAAAACCACTTAGTAGGTGAAAGCAAGCCAGGCAGGCAGGGGTGGGAGACCTTCTGGGCTGTTGTTTGGGCCTTCTGGACCAGTCCCTCTGGTAGGTGCGGAGTTGGGATCCACGTAGGGTGCCAGATGAAGACAGATGCTAAAAAGAACCCCACACTCGCTCAGAATTGAGTACAATAAAGGGTTATTTATTTAGAGGTAGACTCACAGATCACAGTCCTCTGCTCAAATGGGAAAACAGCAACCGAATCCAGCAGCAGAAAAGAGAGCAGGCCAGTGCTTTACGTTGGCATTTATAGTATAAGAGGCTACACCCAAGTGGGCAGGTAACTTAAAGGCTACTGGCTGAGGGATTTCCTACAGCAGGCCATCTATAGAAGGCTAAGAGATTTAGACTGGCTTCATCAAGCAAAGTTGTTTCCCTCTGGATTTAATCTCTTTCAGGAGCTTAAGAGGTGGCTCACCTTACAGCTTCAGAAATTTGTAGGGGTAGCCCCAGCCAATCATCTTGCTTGTAGGACAGGGTCGCCTGAGGATATTTTTTACTAATAAATATTGCTGGTGTGCTCTACCCGCTTCTTCTGCTTTCCTGTTCTCCACTGGAACCACGGGTTCTGTGAGTCTTTCCCTAATTAAAGCTGAATATATTCTTATAATTTCTGTCTGCCTTCATTTACACCGATACAGAGGTTCAGTCTCTTATCATCATGGCAGGGAACATGGTGGTATTCAGGCAGACATGGTGCTAAAGAAGTAACTGAGAATCCTACATATCGCAGGCAACAAGAAGTCCAGTCAGACACTTGGTGTTATCTTGAGCATAGGAAACCTCAAAGCCCACCTCCACAGTGACACACTTCCTCCAACAAGGCCATACCTACCCCAACAAAGCTACACCTCCAAATAATGCCACTGCCTTGAGCTTATGGGGGTCAATTACATTCAGACCACCACAAAACTACCTTAAAATATTTACTATTTTATTCCAGTGCTCCACATTCAAAAGAGAAGCATGAGGTGACTGGAGAGACAATTCAATGACTTAAAAACCTTAGAGAAGCCTTGGGTTCAATTTCCAGCATCCATGTGGTGGCTCCCAATCTGCCACTACAGATCCACAGGATTCAGCTCTCTCTCTCTGTCCTCCATGGGCACCAGGCATGCACATGGCGCACATACATACATGCAGGCAAACACTTGTATACAAAAGATAGAAATAAATATAATTTTTAAGCTTGTTTTCAAAAAAAGGAGGATAAGTGCATTTTATAACTGACATGATCTAACTTTGGGAAACAGTTAGCCCACTAAGAGGTCTTGGAGTTAAAATATTTCCCTAATACTTAAAGCATCCCTAATGTATTTTAGTCTTGTTGAAAGAACATTTAGTGAAGCAGGGACTCAGACACCCTAGATGGCAGTAACGGGTTTCCACATAGCAAGCAGGCATGCTAGAAGTTCTCAGTTGCAAAATTTTTCTGACAAGAATTTTCTCCTGCTTTATCTTTTGGTTCAGTGGAGAAAGCATATCCCATAATCCTTATCATACAAGCAAAGGTCCAACCCCTTTCCATAGCTGTTGTCCCCAGTGCGAGGCTTGTTACTTTTTATCCAGATGGGCAAGCTACTCCCAAGGTTTCCTGAATGATTGCTATGATTAGAGAAATTGTAACTGGAGACCGGGTCATTGGAAGACCCTGGAATCAATTATGAATGTGCCCTGTGTATGGGCCAACAGCTCCTGTGGTTCAACAAAGACAGTTGCTTCTTTGGGGTATTTCTGACCTCAATTTAAACAACTTATATGTAATCAGGATTATGTCGTTCTGAACATAAATTGGAGCAGCCAATTGGACAGTGCAAGAGTTGCCTACTCTTGCGCCAGGTGGTGGTGGCGCACGCCTTTAATCCCAGCACTTGGGAGGCAGAGGCAGGCGGATCTCTGTGAATTCAAGGCCAGCCTGGTCTACAAAGGGAGTTCCAGGACAGGCTCCAAAGCTGCAGAGAAACCCTGTCTCAAAAAAAAAAAAAAAAAGAGTTGCCTACTCTGAAGACTCCCCCAGCTCCACAAAGATCTTTGAGGGAAAAATTAATAGGGACCAGTGAAATAGAAGTGTGGAAAGAAAATTTAAAACCAAAGATAAACAATCTGTTTCTCAGAAGAAAAGATAGGTATATGTTCTGAACACTGCATTTTATCAATCAAGTTAACACTGATGTATCAACAATCTGGGCTACTAGCAAACAATTACCAATAAAATAGAATTTTCCACTTTGATCTGCCTCTATCCAGTAGCGAGAATGTGGACCAAACTGCCTAAATTTTAAAAGCACTGGGGATCAAACCTATATTAGGCAAATGGTCTTCCATTGAACTGAACCCCCTAGCTCCTGAAAATATAGCTAATGCATCTTGTGCTTGCAGGGTAGCATCTTTTCTTTTCTTTTCTTTTTTTTTACTGATTATGCATTTGCTCACTTGAAACTCTTATTCTCCTTCTCAACGTCACTAAGCTATATCAACCCTAAACTAAATTATGATCTCTGTTATCCTCACCCATACTTACTCCCAACTATTCCCAGGCATTTGAAAATGTTTAGACTAAACAACAAAATCACTAAATGAAAATTTGAGGCAATGTGCCAAGTTTCAGAGAAAAAGAAAGAGAAGCAAGTACTATTTTTACTCCACCCATGGAATATGAAAATGATAAAAAGAAATGTCTATAATTCATACTCCTGCTGAAGGCAGGAATGTGGTGTTTAAGATAGGAATCTGGGCATTCTAGCCCTGGGTCTTCGATGCCTCCATATCCTGTCTTTGAATGACTTATTTCTACAATCCGGCCTTCCTCAGCTACAGCTTTCACAGACCTGGTCTATTATGTAAAACAAGATGAATTTCCCAGCAGTACTTCTGAAATCTCTCTCATGAGACATTGTGCAAGGAAGCTTTCCCTTTGACATACAACACAGCACAATGTTGCATAAAATGCAGATTAACATTGCATTTGTCTCAAGAGCAATTATCTGTCAAGTTATTTAGAATGCATCTGATAATGGAGTTATTTGAACCACCAAAGAAACCTTTCCTTTATGTATGTATTGTGTACATGTATGTGTTAATGTGTGTGTGAGTACATACACTTGCCATGTATAGACCAGGGGACAACTTCAGGTATTGTTCCTCTGGTGCCATGTAGCTTTCTTTCTTGATGCCATGTGTTCATGAAGGTTTGTGTGTACATGTGCATATATGCATCTAGTGTATGCATGCACACAAGTATTTGTACATGCACAGGCCAGAGACTAACACCTTCCTCAGTCACTCTCCACCTTACACTTTTTGAGACAGAGACTCTCACTGGACCCTGGAGCTCATCAATTCATCTAGTCTGGCTGTCTAGTAAGGTCTGGGGTCTGCTCACTCCACCCCCACCCCAGTGCTGCTCATCTGTTAAATCATTTCACTCCTTACCATGCACAGTCCACTCTCTTCCTCTGTCTTTATTTAATTTTAGATAAGCTGAGGCCCGATAGATTAACTGTCTGTTTATTCCTAAGGGCATTCTCAAAGTTACTGTTAGTCTAAGGCAGGCAACAAAGACACAGATAACTGACATAATTCCCACTCTCTACAGGTGTACTGCAGCCCCATTTTCTCTCAATGGGGTGTTTATGACGTGACAGAAGAAGGGGACGAGACCACAGCCCAGTAAATCCCATTGTATTAACTGTGTAAATCAGTAGAAATAGAAATAATAGAGACTAGAACCTGAGGATGCATTTTCTCCTACTAAGAACTAGTCACCTATTGTTGACATTATGAATCAAATATTGATTTTTTTCTCTGTATAAGACTCAAAGCCAAGATGATGATCCACTTCACCAACGTGAAGGAAATCATGGCAATTTTTTGCCTACTCCATTTTATCATATACTTTTTGTTTAATTCTTCCCACCTATTCTGAATTTATGTTTGAGATGGTAAGAGATTAGCAATTCTATTGTTTCAGTCTGTTTTCTGGTGTTATAACAAAATTCCTGACTCTGAGTAATTTATAAAGAAAAGTAGATGGTGTATCTCGTCGATCTGAAGGCTCGACATCCAACATAAGGGGTCAGCATAATCTTGGCTTCTGGGAAGAACTTCATGCTGTTCCAGGCATGATGGGAAAACATAGAGCAAGCAGGTACATGTGGAGGAAAGTGTGTGTGCAAAAAAGCAAAGGATCCAAATAGTGGTGGGGCACACCTTTAATGCCAGCCATCCCAAGGACAGAGGCAGGTGAATCTCTGTGAGTTCAAGGCCATCCTGGTCTACAAAGTGAGTTCCAGGACAGCCAGGACTGTTACACATAGAAACCCTGTCTAGAAAACAAACAAGCAAAGAGTAAAGGAGATGTCAGATTTGTTTCATAACAACCTGTTATTACACAATTAACACACTACCATGGGGATGTCACTGACCCCTTTCGTAAGGCTTCAGGCGAGGACTCAGGTACCTCTTCAAAGTCTGGTACCTCTATCACATTGGAGACTCGGTCTCCAGCATGCACATTTAGGGAACATGGAAGCCATAAAACATATAACTGTTAATCTAAGTAAAACCACACAATCTGTGGTTAATTATTAAATAGGGTTCATAGGAAAT
This sequence comes from Microtus ochrogaster, assembly GCF_000317375.1. Taxonomy (NCBI): domain Eukaryota; kingdom Metazoa; phylum Chordata; class Mammalia; order Rodentia; family Cricetidae; genus Microtus; species Microtus ochrogaster. The sequence continues at coordinate 2,850,003 of NC_022034.1, forward strand.
TCATTTATATGAATATTTCCATTTCCCAGCAGGGTCAAGTGTGTGTGTGTGTGTGTGTGTGTGTGTGTGTGTGTGTGTGTGTGTGTGTGTGCATGCATTCCTGTGTGGATTTGTGTTAGCTTAAACGTAAATGGCAAGCTAGACATGGTGGTGCGTGTCTATAATCCCTGGATTTATGAGGTAGAGGATTGGGATTCTAGGTCATCCTCAGATACCTAGTAAACAGCAATAAATAAGAATTTTTAAATAAGAAAATTTAATCCAAGTGATGTTCACTTGTTTTTATGTATTTGAGAGTTTTACAATGTAGCTAGTGTTGTGTCACTTTTCTGGGGTATCACGAACAGACATCTATCTGTTTACCCCAGATAACAACAAACAATTCCACCCAAATCTAACTTAGTCAGACAGTGAGTTTACTGGGGTTCCGTATAGTAGTATAGCTGAGGAATTTCTTACCCAGAAGCACACTAAAATCCCTCTGCACGCTGGTGTGGACTCATAACGGCTGCATCCCTACAGCTCTACTGGCCCAGACTCCTCAAGGTCTCTAGCATTGTAAAAGCTTGTGTAACCTTGGGGAAGAGCCTTGTCAATCTACCTCTACAGTTTCCTCAGCCGGGAGGTCTGTTTACTTTGAGAGACTTTTAGTTAATGCCTCTTCCCTCCTGGGTCTTAAAGTGATGTCCCCTTCGGGAACACCAATTCAAACAAAGCAGCGACACAGCGAACAGATTCTGTATGGGAACTACCACCTCCACTAATCCGAGTGATTCTAAAGTGCTTTTCTGATTCTTGAAGACTTTAAGACGCCCTGGATTGTAGTGAAAACCCCCATTGTGAGGGTCCCTGCGAGCTGTACTGCTCGCTGGAAGGGAAAGGAACCTTGAAAGTCGAGAAGAAAATGCAAGTCAGTGTTTTAGTGAGCCAGGCAGATTCAAACCTCTGGCGTCTGACCCCACGTGGTTTATTTTTGACATACTTACAGACAGTAAAACTTTGGAAAAGAAGGTGTTCTCATGACAATTATCACAATAAAATGATGTGGGAATGATTTCTTATTAATAAAGAAACTGCCTAGGCCCATTTCATAGGCCAACCCTTAGGTAGGCGGAGAAAACAGAACAGAATGCTGGGAGAAAGAAGCTGAGTCAGAGAGTCGCCATGATTCTCCCACGCCAGACAGACGCAGGTTAAGATCATTCCTGGTAAGCCAGCTTGTGGACTACATAGAATAATAGAAATGGGTTAGATCAATATGTAAGAGCTAGCCAATAAGAGGCTGGAACTAATGGGTCAGGCAGTGATTAAAAGAATACAGTTTCCGTGTAATTATTTCGGGTATAAAGCTAGCCATATGGGCGGCAGGGTACTGGGGACGCAGCCCCGCAGCTCTTATTTCAACAATAAAACTTAGCACAAGTGACCTCTTCAACTCTTATAAAGAAAACATGTAATTGGGGTGGCTCGCTTACAGTTTCAGAGATCCAGTCCATCATCATGACGGCAGGGAGCGCGGCAGGGGACAGACAGACATGCTGCTGGAGCTGAGAGGGCTACGTCTTGCAGGCAAAAGGAAGTGGACTGACAGTCGCACTGGGGGAAGCTTAAGCAAGAGGCCTCAAGGCCCGCCCCCACAGTGACACACTTCCTCCAACAAGGCCACACCTCCCAGGAGTGCCGCTCCCTTTGGGGGGCATTTCCTTTCAAACCACCACAACAAGATTACATGGAAACTCCTGTGCAAAGCCCCTCATTCCATACCTGCGCCTGAGAGAATCCTGGGAAAATGCTGACCTAACATATATTTGCTGGCCAAGAAGCTGGATTCCAATTCTGAGAACAAATAAGGAGTACCTGTAAATTAAAAATATTTAATTTTGGAATCAAATGGCTCACTGGAAAATTGAAAAACTATCCCAAGAAATCTCAAGGATCAAAGAGCAGCGTAATAGACAATGGGAGAGGAGTTTTTGTTTCTGTTTTTCATCTAAAGCAGTGAGTCTATAACTAACAAAAAACTAAATTAAAATATTATTGAAGGAAAAGAGCTAAGGAATGTCAAAAATGCTGAAAATTTTGGACAGGAAAAGTTGTAGAATATTATTTATTTTAAAATTATTCTTGTCATTATTTTATTTATTCCTTGAATGTATGTCTATGTACCATGTTCATGTCTGGTGCCTTTATTTCAATAAACAAATAAATATTAAAAATTTGTTTCATTAAATCTAAGGATGAGGTTTGGCTGGGCAAAGAGAAGGGTATCTGTCATACACAGGGATATATGTTCCTAAATGTCCTCCACTCCCAGCACATTGCCATGAAATGTTTAAAGAGCTGGTGTTGGATAGCAAATCACTATGATATATAGATTTCTTTTGCTATGTGAAAAAGATACTATTTTAAAATGTCAACATTTTATTCATACCAGAAATTTTATTTTGTTATGATGTAAAATAATTAAGTCTATACTTTGAAATTTGTATAAGTAAATGTAAACTCTTTGAGAGAATTTTAATTTTAGGATGTCTTAAATGAAGTAAATGTTTTTTGCAAAACACCACTCCAAGGTTGCTAACTGAAGTTAATTTACTAAATAGACTCATACCGCCCCCTAGTGGTTAAAATGGTCAGCAACACACCTAGTACATAGTATTTTGGCCAAATTTTTATTTGCACTAAATAAATAGAAAATTTTATAAACTCTGGATACAGAGAATATTTTGAAATTCAGTGTTTACAACTGAGTGGACAATGAGAATAACACATCTGCCCCGTCCTGATCTACAGGACTTATTTTCTCTACTGGATCATTTCAACAGTAAAATACTTTTAAAAAGTAACTCCCCCCATCAAAAAGGAAAAACAGAAAGGCCTTCCTCGAGTCCTGTGATGTCTAAGTTGTTTGATCTTGCCTTGAAGGCACCTCAGCGTCTTGAGCAGCTGGGTCCACAAATCAGGGACCTCCACACCCTACAGCCGTGGACTTCGGCCTACGGGACTGACTGCCTGGCAAAGTGGATATAACCACACTTTGTATTGTCTCACTGAGTATGCACCTGGGTTCACTGGCGTTTCCTTTCCATTTCGCTGGAACTTTCCTGTTAGGGTCTTCGGTTAGATCTCTACTTGCAAACCCAGTGAAATCTTCTCTGTCCGTATCAGAACACCTTGGTAGTTTTGGACAGTTGATCACTTTTAAAAAAAAAATAAAAGATACATTATGTAAAAATGGTCTCCTAGGAATGACTTGATGGCTAAAGAACAAAAAACAAAAACAAAAATTCAAAGTAACTCCAGAACAAAGGGGTCTTTTAGAAAACTCGCATGCGATATCACAAAATATGAGGGAGGAAAATAATGTAGTCAAGCCCTGAAGTAACCCACTATGTACCCTGGGTCGATCCTACCTGCTATTCCTGCCTCTCTCTGCTCGCTCCCATGCCCTTCTGAAGAAGACCAAGGGATCAACAGCTCCCATGGGGAGACATCCGGTCAACACAGCCTACAGAATCTGCTCTTTCTCTGATAGCTGTGCAGGTCCACTGTGATGAGAAAACTTTCTGTTTTGTCTAGTCTGTTCAAGGACAATCTAAATGGTGTACAGAAGGTATCTTCTTAGATGTATTGTATTTGCCTAACTGCTCTAACCTTGACACAAGTATGTGGCAAATACCCCATCATAATAAAGGCGTTCACTGTCTTATAAGTTTTGCATAGGCCAAATAAAAAAATAAATCTTGTCAAAGAAATAAACTATAATCTAACTTTAAAAATGAACATTAACTCATTTCAAATGAATTAGCATAAAGACGATAATACAGGAAAATAATTCGTGACTATAGAGACGGGACTTTAAAAAATTAAGAGTTTGACTATCATTAAGAATTTCTGTTCAGGGGCTGGAGAGATGGCTCAGTGGTTAAGAGCATTGCCTGCTCTTCCAAAGGACCCGAGTTCAATTCCCAGCAACCACATGGTGGCTCACAACCATCAGTAAAGAGGTCTGGCGCCCTCTTCTGGCCTTCAGGCATACACACAGACAGAAAATTGTATACATAATAAATAAATATTTAAAAAATAAAATAAAATAAAATAGAAGATAAAACAGG
>NC_022034.1:2854422-2876644 GCF_000317375.1 Microtus ochrogaster
AAAAAAAAAAAAAAAAAAAAAAAAAAAGATTGCAGTGGCTTAAATAACAATTGCCCCATAGGCTCATGTTTGAATACTTTGAATAATGTTTCCTTTAGTTTGTGAAGCCATCTAGGAAGGATTAGAAGGTACGGCCTTGTTGGAGGAGGTGTGTCACTGGAGACAGATTGTGTGAAGTTTCAATAGATATCATTCCCAGTGTTCTCTCTATCTCCTGCCTGTTAGTCAATACATAAGCTCTCAGCTACTGCTCCAGCACCATGCCTGCCTGTTTGCTTGCTGCCACATGTTCCTTGACATGATGATCATGTACCATCTGAAACTGTAAGCCCCAAATAAAGTCTTTCTTCTATAACTGCCTTCACCATATTGTCTCTTTATGACAATAGAAAAGTAACTAGGGCACAGACAAAAATGTGTTGTGGTATATTTCTTTACACTGCGAAGATATGTCACTGTGATTGGTTTAAGAGCTGAGTGGCCAATAGCTAGGCAGGAGAGAATAGGCAGGATTTCTGGGTAGAGAGAGAACTCTGGAAGAAGAAAGGCGGAGGTGCCAGCAGATTCTGAGAAGGTCTGATGTGCATACAGAGAAAAGGTAAAATTCACATTGTAGAGTGTAGATTAATAGAAGTAGATTAATTTAAGTTATAAGCACTGGTGAGGGGCAAACATAAGTGAAAGGCCAGGCTTTCATAATTAATAAGTCTCCATGTCATTATTTGGGGGGCTAGCAATCCAGAGATAGTCTGACAAGAAAGCTTGCTATAAAAATGAAAAAAATCTAAAACAAAAAGCCTATTCAGAAGAACTGATGAGATCTCTGCTCAGCAGTGACAGTTTGTTTTATCATGTGACTGAAATAAGTAATAAGGTAGATGATCCTAAAAGGAATAATCTTTTTATCTGTATACTGATGGAGGAAGGTCATTGGTTAAAAAATAAAGAAACTGCTTGACCCTCATAGGTTAGAACATAGGTGGGTAGAGTAAACAGAACAGAATGCTGGGAGGAAGAGGAAGTGAGGTAAGACGCCTCAGACAGACGCCATGCCCCCCTCTCCCAGGCAGACACGATGAAGCTCCAACCCAGGATGGATGTAGGCTAGAATCTTCCCGGTAAGCGCACCTTGGGGTACTACATACATTATTAGAAATGGGCTGGCTACTCCAGGTGCGAGAGTTAGCCGAGAAGAGGCTAGATATAATGGGCCAAGCAGTGTTTAAATGAATACAGTTTGTGTGTTGTTATTTTGGGACATAAGCTAGCCAGGCGACCAGGAGCTGGGGACACAGGAACACGGCCTGCAGCTCCTACTACAGTATGCTCGAGATATCTTGAGACTTTGTGGCATTGACTGGTTTAATTCACTTTTAGTGTCTTCATACACTGTGGGTTCATAACTCACACAATGTAATTCTTCATCACTTACCTGTACTAACGAAAGCAAACTATAATAGGGCTTTATTCCCATAATCTCAGATACATTTGGCGGCCAGAGGAGGGCTTTGGGGATCCTCCTCAATTGCTTTTCATTGTACTCATTTGAGAAAGACCCTCTCTCAGAACCAGAAACTCACTATTGAGATTTATTAGCATGACTTAAGGGCTGTGGTCCAGCTAGTCCAACAATGGCTGTCTACCAATGGAAGGTCCAAGAATCCAGTAGTTGTTCAGCCCATGAGACTGGATGTCTCAGATGGTCTTCATTATATGCCAGAATCCCAAATAAAAGCAGGCTCTAATGCCAATGAAGGAATGGACTTGCCAGCAAGAGCAAGGGCAAGTGGGCAAGGAACCAAAGCTTCCTTCTTCCATGTCCTTTCTGTAGGCTGCCACCAGGTGTGGCCCAGATTAAAGGTGGATCTTCTCACCTCAAAAGATCTGTATTGAAAGTGGGTCTTCTCATTTCAAATGATTCAATTAAGAAAATCCTTCACAGGTAGACCCAATTGCTTGGATTTTAGTTAATTCCAGATGTAGTCAAGTTGACAACCAAGAATAGCCATCACAACAGGTATGGCATTATGTCCCAGGACACACCTATGTGGTCAACAGACTTTATATATATATATATAAAGTTAAAATAACCCAATTTTTAAAAAACACTGTTTTCAACAATGATTCTTGGAAAACTGAATCCATATGGGGCAGTAATCTCAAGTTGTACTTTTTCTATTAAAAACTCATATGTGGGGGCTGGAGAGATGGCTCAGTGCTTAGGATCACTGGCTGCTCCTCCAGAGGACCTGAGTTAGGTTCTCAATACTCACACGACAGGTCACAACTGTCTATGCTATTCCAGGGACTCCAGTGCCCTCTTCTGGCCGACACAGGTATCAAGCAGACAACTGGCACACAGGCAGACATATGAAGGCAAAACATTCATACACATAAAGTAAATAAACATAAAGGCTTTATTTTAAAAAACTGATTCATGATGGGAAAATGATATGAAAGCAAGCCCAAAATGAAAGCAGGAGACACTTGACCAAACCGCAAAAAGCAATTTTATGCCTAGTGCTCACAGAGGCCGACGTCCCCTCTCCCAACAGAGTTTGTCCTCAGGGTTAGGGACATCTCTTAATGGTTGGTTTGGGGTTGAGGGGATGGGGAGATGTTTTATAAAATTAGGAGTATGTTAAAAAAAAGGGGGGGAGGATTAACTGGTATGATGGGATGATTGGTATTTGTGAGTTACTGTTTTTAGAAAATTGTATTGGGGGGGCTGGAGAGATGGCTCAGTGGTTAAGAGCACTGACTGCTCTTCCAGAGGACCTGGGTTCAATTCCCAGCACTCACATGGCAGCTCACAACTGTCTGAAAATGCAGTTCCAAGAGGTATGACACCTTCATACCAATGCACATAAAATAAAGATAAATAAATCATAAAAAATTTAAAAAAAAAAAAAAAATTGTATTGGTACTGTTTCCTGTATATTGATATATTGAATATTGAATGTGAGTATTCCTACCTCTAATTTTGTAAAAGAGTATGCTTATATTGTATTGATATATCTACCATATTACAATGTACATTTCTACCTCTGATACTATTTATGTAATATTGTTTACATTTGATATGTAATGACATTGTTTACAGATGAAGATCATTGTCTTCATATATTACACAGTTGTTTATTCTCTTAGTTTTCAAGTTAGATAGGTATTAAAAATTATATGTTTGTCATGTTTATTTTTAGGTTAATCAGGTCTTCTAGTTACCTAGAGATTATATTTAATATAGATAGTATAATCTTCAGCCTTTTTAAAGAGCTGTAGAAAAATGGCCTTTAATCTAACCTAGAATTCTGTGCCTATGAGACACAATTACTCCTGGCAACGCCACTCTACTCCCGAGAGAACCTTGAGCGCCAAAGACACCCCACTGGGAGCTTGTCTTCTTGGCAGAACTGGCCTTTGGGTTAAGAAAAGCCCATACCTCAACTACTGACAAAGATATAAAACCGGATTGTCTTATCTTGCCAAGACAAGGTAGGATAATTCTAAGAAAGTTTCTTGCATTTGATAATGGCATGTCAGTTATGTTAGGCCTTAGCCAAAGTTGGTTGACTCAGCATTGCGAACGAGAATTTGGGTGATTGCCCAGGTAGTCAGTTGTCTCTGTCATTTTTGACACATTTTGGATATTTCTCATTTGTTAAGTAACATTTATTCCCTTCTCAGATCTTTGACGGAGTTAAAAATTATATAATTGTAATTACTCTCTACATTATTTAGACTCCTTAAGATAGAGTGTCTGGTAAAACTTTTGTTCTCAATATTGTTTGTTACATTTATTATTTGTTATTATTGTTTATAGTTGTAGTTAGTTTAGTTCTGTCTTATTTAGACAAAAAAGGGGAGATGTAGAGAGAGCCCGCCCTTTGGGGGTGGGACGGCCTTCTTCCTGTCTATAAATTGGGGTGCACAAACGCTGGTAACCCCTTCTTCCTGTCTCCTATTTCTGGGCATCGCGAAAACTTCGGTTGCGTGAGTGTGCCATTTATATTAAAGTTGCTTTTATTTTATACCAATTGGCCTGTATTAATTCGATCCGCCTTCAAGGCAAGAAGAGTGTACTGGACCTCCTAGAGCTAAAGATGGTCGGTACCGCCATGTGGATGCTGGGAACCAGACCTGGGTCCACTGCTGGGGCAGTAAGTGTTCTGAACCACTGAGCCACCTCTCTAGTCCCCTAATTGATTTTTAATGAAATCATAAAACCCTACTACATGAAGCAATCCCAAGGAAAAGAAAGAACATGGCTGGTGGCATTATTACACTACTTGACTTCAAAACATATGACCAAACGCTAGTAATCAAAACAGAACAGTACTGGCATAAATACAGACCAGTGAGACAAAATTTACCTGAAAGTAAGTCCATACACCTACACCAACTGAATTCTAAAACGTGTGCATAGAATATGCATCAGAAACAAGATGCTAGAAGTGGGTATCCACGCGAAGAAAAAAGGAACTAGGTCCCTATCTTACACACTACAAAAAAATGAACTCAAAGTATACTAAGTAAATATAAGGCCAGAAACAGTGAACTGCAAGATTAAAACATCAGAAAAATACCTCAAAACTCAACAGGAAAAAAAAACATACCCTAATTTAAAAACATATAATGGATTTAATTAGACATGTATCTTCAAAAACATATAAGTGACCAATAAGTATATAGAAAAAAAATGTTCACATTAGAGAGAAACACAAATCAAAACCTCAATGTAATATCGTATCACCTCAATCAGAATAGCTAGTGCCAAAGCTCTGGAGAGGATACGGAGAGAGTGGTACACATTACATTAATGATAAAAGTATAAATTAATTTAGCCATTTTCAAAAAGAGTATGAGATTTCCTCCAAAAATTGGAACTGCCACATGACCCAGTTATTCTACCATTTGGTTGTAGTAAAAGGAAAGAAAATTGCGTTAAAGAGGTAGCCACACCCAAGTTCACTGGAGTGGCATTTCAACTATGTTTTAATAAATAAAGACTGCCTGAAGATCTGAGAGTAAAATAGCTCCACGGGTCAGCCTTACAGACCAGGTAATAGTAACACACGCCTTTAATCCCAGTAGCCACACTAGTTGCCATAGAAACCGGGCAGTGCATGCCTTTAATCCCAGTGATACATGCTTTTAATGCCAGCCCTAGAGAGGAATATAAGACGGGAGGAAACAGCTCTCACACAAAGTCTCATTCTGAGATTCCTGGAGACAGGATCATCATTTCAGACTGAGGCCAAGGTAAGAGCCAGTGACTAGCTGCTTTGTTTTTCAAATCTTCAGGTTGAACCCCAATTTCTCTCTGGAGTTTTTATTAATCATGCTTCATTTGATGCCCAAGATGGGGTGGGAAAACTAAACTGAATGCTGAGAGAAAGAAGGCAGAGTCAGGCAGATGCCATGTAAGCTGCCAAAGGGGAAGAATGCCAGAACCTTACCAGTAAGCCACAGCCTTGTGGTGATCCACTGATTGATAGATAGAAAGGCCATTAATTTAAAATGTAAGACCTAGCTAGGAATACGCCTGCACCATCAGACAAACAATGCTGTAATTACTATACTATAATTATTCAGGTCTGGGCAGCCAGGAAATGAACATGCAACCTCTATTTACAAACCACAAAATAGAAATTCCGAAATTGACAGCTGATGGGGTGGAACATAAAAATGATGGGACACTATTCACTCATAAAATAATGAAATATCACTTACGACATTAATGGAAATGAGGCATGTGTTGAGACAGGCAGATTCAAGCGCTGGATCTGACTTGTGGAATCTAAAGGGTTAATGAGTGGTGGCTGTGGGGAGAAGAGGCAGTGAACAGATGGCCAGTGGGAATGAGGTCACACTGAGTAAAAGCAAGTTCTAGTGTGATCTTGCACCGCAGTGACTACAGCAGTGTGCTTCCAGAGGTATGAAGAGGGGGGTTGAGTGTTTTTAACACATACACACACACACACACACACACACACACACACAAATGAGAAATGCCCAGTATATCTTTTTCCTTATTTAAAGCTCCAACAGCTAGTTCCAATACAATGGTCACATAGACAGCTTAAGTTAAACGAAAGATATCTCACACACACACACACACACACACACACACACACACACACACACAAAACCCAAAGTCATGAATCTGTGAGATTAGTAAAAGTGAGGTGGGATTTAAAGAAATGAGAGATAAATAGAATGTGTGTGGGGAGTAATGAGAATACATTATATATGTGTTTGAACTCATAAATAACAAAATTAAAACAAAAAATTTAGTGTTCTTCCCATCTGACCAGGCTAAAAACATATATGAAACAATCTGCTAAAGGAAAACCCATGGAAATGTTCTTCCTAGTAACTAAAAAACAAAACGGCTTCTTCAAGATGAGCTGCTAGTGCACTCACAATGGAGCATCACAGGGCAGTCAGAGAACAAACCCACTTGGGCATGGCAGTACCTGTGTTTAGTCCAAGTAGGAGGATCGGGAGTTCAAGGCTTTCCTCGGAATTAAAGTGAGTCAGTCACCAGCATGGGCTATGTGAGAATGTGTTCCACCGCCAGCAAACCTCCTCCCACAATTAAAAACAAAAGTCCAGGCTGGAGAGATGGCTCAGTGGTTAAAAGCACTGCCTGCTCTTCTGGAGATCCTGGTTCATTTCCATCAACAACTACACGGTTGCTCACAACCATCTACAACGAGATTTGGTGTCCTCTTCTGGTGCATGTATATATAATAAAGAAATATTTTTTTAGAAAAAATAAGTAAATAAATAAATAAATAAAATGAAAGACAAACAAAAAAATAGAAGCAATGAACTATTGACACATGGGACACAGGAATCTCAATAACGCTGTATAGGACAAAGTCGGATCAATGAGTGTTTGCTGCATGATCTCAACTACTTCAAATCTGTCAAAGACAACTGTGAGCTATTGTACCTTAAGGCGGATCAGTGTGTGGTTTCCAGCATCACAGCTTATACGTGAGGATTAGTAGAGCAGGGCACAGTGAAAACTTTCAGAGAGGTGGGAGTATTCTCTATCATTTCTACAGCAGGAGAGAGCATTGTCAGTCAGAGCTCACCAAGCATACATTTATAATGCACTATATGATCTTACTATATGTAGAGTTTCCGGAAAAAACTGACCAAAAACAAAAACAAAAAAAGGACAATTTACTAATGTTTGGCTTCTCAAAACACAGATAACTTAGAATACTCCTCTTGTCCTAAGAAAAATGATAGAAAACTAGAGAATCATAATTATTTTTTACCGACGACAGCAGAGATCACCAAGCAATGAACTCCAAAGGGTGACAAAACCCTTTACAGGAGCTGGAACACAAGAAGTCTGGCAGGAAGAGCTCGTAAGGCAGCTAGGGACCTGCATGCCCACAGTGCTGCAGGCAACTGTTCACAGGAAAGACAATGTATACTTGGGTACCAGTTTGAGACGGTTCAACATCCCTGATAGATTCCAGGACATCATAAAGCTCATTTCTCTGAAGGGGAAAAAGAAAAAAAAAAAAAGCCAGTGTTGTAAGATCATCCATACGGTACAGGAAAAGTGTGGCAAGGTCATGCATCCCATGACTCCGAAGTCATCTGACAGCTGCAGATACTTCACAAATCAGTATATGGGATTTTGTCAGGGGGTTGTAGTGCATGCCTTTAATCCCAGCACTGGGAAGGCAGAGGCAGGAGGATCTCTAAGTTTGAGAGCAGCCTGGTCTATAGAGCAAGCTCCAGGATAGCCAGAGCTACACAGAGAAACCCTCTATTGAAAAACCAAAATAACATGACAGCTATTCTTAGTCACCATTGACTAAATCCAGGATTAACGAAAACCCCCAATGAGGGATTTTTACTTAGTTTGAAGTAAGAATACCTACTTCTAAACCAGATCTAAGAAGTATGAAGACCATTAATGCAGGTTTTGAGCTGGGAAGACCCACCTCTAATCTGGGCCACCCCTTCATGGGGTGAGAAGAGCCTCCATAGTAAACCCACTCCTTCCCTGGCATTAGAGCCTATTTATTCTTCAGGCTTCTGGAATATACTGAAGACCAGCTGAGACATCCAGCCTCCAGCAACCACTGGATTCTCAGGCTTTCTGTTCATAGCCAGTCATTGCTGGATTGGCTGTGCCACGGCTTGTGAATCATTCTAATAGAGATCCATTCTGCAAGCTCAGTTACTCAAGAGGTCCCTAGTACAAATAATAATAATAAAACACATTTTTAAAAATTATAACGAGAATATAAACAACCAACCCTATTGCTAACACTGTACAAAGTAGTTAAACATGGAATTAATTCTACCCAGGGATAAGGCAGACATCTACTCTTAGGAGCTTAAGAAAGCCTGCAAAGTATTTAATAAGTAAAAAATAAAAGGTGTTAAGATTTTTTTTTAAAAGCAGGGCTATGGAAATCTATAATCTGGAACAGTAGTGGCACATGCCTTTAATCCCAGCACTCAGGAGGCAGGAAGAGACTGATCTACACATGAGTTCCAAGAAAGCCAAGGCTACACATTAAGACCTGGCCCCATCTTAACTGCCCCGGCCCAAAAAGGAAGAAAGGGAAATTAATGTGGAGCGAAGTCAGAGGTCACAGTCACAAAAACAAGTATTTTATGAAATCTTAAAAATTACAATTTTATTTGTCTAACAACATATAAACATTTGTGTGGCACACCCAATGGAAGACAGGCTAAATAATGGAGGTCTCAATATTCTGTGTCTATTCTCCAGTGAGATCTCCACTAAAATCTCAACAAGCTCCTAACAGAAATTAGTAAGCTGGTTATAAAATAGATGCGGAAGCAATGAAATTCAAAGAATCAGAATCATTCTGAAAAAGGACACGGGACTAACATCTGTAAACTATGGTGCTCAATGCCAACAGCAGTAAGAAGTGTGCCCTTGGCATAAGGAAATAAACACAACCAACAGGGCAAAGCAGGGACCTCAACAACACAGTAACATGTTCGGAAGCTGCCTCACAAGGAGTGAAAGTGAGATTCAGTGCTCAACAACCATGAAAACATTTCAAGGTCAACTTGTTAGTACTATTTCTGCAATAAATTCAGGAAAATCTAACAGCTACTTGGTTTTGTTCTGTGTGTATAAACTAAAAGTTTGGCAGTTTGTGTGCGCTTCACTTCCTTATACAGACCATGAGCACAGAAAGTTGTGTATCTGCTCAAAACGTGCATATCTTATAGTCCTGCACTTCCCAGTTTTATTTTGCCTCACTTTATGTCGGCAAAAGTAAAACGGCTCACATTTTAAAGTAGAGTGGATCATAAAGTATCTAACTTGGCAGTTTGTCTGTCCCTTTGTGCCACAGCACAAGATGGGCAGTGGCCTTTATGGGTGAATGACCCAGCATGGGAAACACCCGAGAGAATTTCAGTGGAAATTGTTCCCTTTCAGATGCCTTCTAACTCGAAAGTTATCTCCAATACTCACGCTGCTGCGCTGTCCACTCAAGCTCCACAAACCTTACATGCAATGCCACAGGGCGAAAAATAGCTGTATTGAATTTTAATGTTTGATATAGATATGCGTTGTTTTACATATCAACTCAGAAACATCTAAAACTCGTTTACTAAGTAATGAACCAAATTAACTGCTAAGCAGCGAACTTCTAAAAATTTTAACAGAGGTACTTTCATATTTAGATGAAGCTGGTAAACCTTAAAAACAAGTTTCAACAAAATTAGTTTTTCCAAGCCCCAACCCCCAACCCTTTAAAGCTGCTGTAACAAGTTACTCATGACCCAAAGGTAATTTTCTAGCCAAAAAGTTATTTTAGTGCAGATAAAACTGCCTAAACACAAGCCCGACAACAGATAGCCAAAGTGGAGGCCTCAATCACCCATAACGAATTACAGGCAACTAAGGAATGCTGAGCAGTGCCAGGGAAGAACACCAGCTGGGCTGTGCAGGACCAAATCAGCAGCCCTGAAAGTATGCATACAAGTAACATTATACAGACACAATTCACATAACAATGAATGGAAAAGAGGCCATGAACGTGAAAGAGGGGTACACTGGAGGGAAAGGAGAAATGATGTAATTATAATCTCAAAAATAATTTAAAACTGAAAAAAAAAAAAAACAACCGCCATGTCATTTCAGTGGGACCGTTTTGTCAAGCCTGGCCTGTGATGTGCGCACGGTGGCTCGCAGGTGCAGAAAAAGTTACAGAACAGAAACCAAACCATAGAGAGCTGATAAATAGTCTCGAATAATCTTACCACAAAGTCCACTCAACCCTTTCACTCGAGTTGCAAAAATAGTAACTGAAACTGTCACATGGTTAACAGGCTATATTTTACACATCACAGACGTACTCTAGACTTACTGCAGCTGGTCTGGTCTCTCTCTAGTCTCCAGTCCGAAGACTAACTCATGCCCTACACACAGAGGGTTTTCTTTATAAGCAGACAAGCCATTGCTTTTAATAAGAATCTTTTATTGTTTATTATTAAAATGGAAGGTTAATTGGTACAATGCTATGCATAATCTCTCACTTAAAAAATTAAACAAATGGACAAAAATAGAGCAGTGAGCATGTAAAGACAAAAAAAATAAGCATTTCTATAATGCCCTTGGTATAGCTACGGACTGACGTTATCCATTGCATCTTAGCACTTTATGGCTTGCTCCTTTACTATGTAATTGCTGACTTTTTACAAATAATTAACAGACTCAATAAATGTTACATACAGTTTTAGATTTGCAGTCAACTCAGCTAGTTAACTCCGTTACTCAATTAAGTGTCAAACTGGTAAAAAAATAAAAATAAAAATAAAGAAATTAAGAGCCCATACTTCAAAAATGCATTATTTTTCTACAAAATCTGTACAACAAACAGGCTTTTAAGCAAATGACCTAGCCACAGGGGCATGTAGTGCTAACCCTGAGCTATTGCTGTTAATATCAGGATTTATGGGAAATGTTCTTCAGGAATAAAATGATCATTTATCTTAAATGTGGAGAAAGTGAGAATTTTAAAAACTGTGTGCCAGCACTGAGCTCTATCATCGTTTTTGTTTTTAATTATAACTAGATGTTTCAAAGTTGAGTTTTTCCCCAACACACTACCTCGCATATCAAAGATAAAAACTTATCTTTGACTTCAGGATAACTTTATGTCAAAGATATAACTGCTTTTAAAAAAGGTTGTTTTGTATAAACTTTAGACTTGGCTATACAAAAGGAAAATATGAAAATATAAATCCACAGACCAACTTTAGATTCCCCAACGGCTAATCATTGGAGACACGTCCAGAAGTAATAATCTATGATTACAAAGCATACACTAAAAATTCCCACTGAATATAAGAAAAAAAAATTGTGAATAAGTAAGGCACCGTAGAAGAATAACAGCTATAGAAAGCAGACTTCACAGAAAGATTCGGAGTCTTCCAAACAGATAGTTGTAGTACTACAATCAACTTTCAGTGGTTTACCAAGACACCTTTCTTGCCCTGGCAGCTGTTACTTAACACAAAACAAAAGAAACAAAGATAAAACAAGAGTGGAGCAGAAAACTACAGGAGCCCACATATCCTTTTTCTTAAATTTAATTTGTCATATATAAGGTTTTTATGTACAATCAGTGTGCACTGTAACAGTTTATATTAAAAAGTTAATCAAATTCATCTAAAATGTTACCTGGCTGCATAGCACATTTGACATTATTGCCCATACATGAGAAGGGAAAACACATGGATTTACAGTAACTTTTGGCCATTTTGGATTCTGAAAGTGTTCATACACCTACCCTTTTAAACCAAATGCATCTGAAAAAGTTCCCAGAGCATCAAGTTTATGATTTGCGTATTACCCAACAGTTCTCTGGTAAAAGTACAAACATAATATTGACTTCCAAAAGAAGGGGTAAACACGTATCTAATAAAATACCCGGTATAAAAAGAGGACCGAAAGGAAGAAGTGGCCCTTTCCCCGTTTTTACATTCTAAACAATGATTCCATCAGACAAATCATTAAAAAGTGTTATTACACTGATTTTTTTTTTTTTAATAAGAAGGCCTGAGTTGGTAGGGAAAGGAACAGTCTGGGAAAACAAGCCTGAGAAGGGCGAGGAAGGAGAGCTCATTTAATACATTTACAATAATTTACAGCCATCTTCTTCTGTAAAAAGGCATAATAATAATCACAAACAGGAAATTCCCGGCTATATTACAGACATAAGTACAGGATTTAAATATTCAAGCTTGTGATGGAAGCGGCAAGGTGGTCGCAGTGTACAATGTAAACAAGTAGCTTTGGAAAGTGAACAAAGTCCTTGAGTGTTTTTTCTTTATTAAGAAAAGAACTCTCTTTCATTCCTTCCTGAAACATGATCACAGGTCAGAGTAAAGTTCATATACAAACATAATTTAAATGGAGTCAGTTGGAAACCACTGACATAAAAACAGTTTATTCAGCCTACACGGGAGGGCAGTGTTGAGGTCCCTGTTATAGTAAACATTTTCCATTTCTTTAAAAAAAAAAAAAAAGTACTGCCATATCTGCAGTACAGTGCAGCATAATCCTTAAATATAAAAATATTTTCTCTTCTGTTGGGATAATAGACCTTGCGTCCTGGGAAGAAGTAACAATACTGCTACTGATAGAAGAGCTGTTGCATCTTTCAAGTCATGTAAGGCAATTACTGTGTTGGTTTATCATCTATGGCTAAAACCAAAGTCCACATAGACAAGTTATCAGCTTCTGTTATGTTTTCCGGCTACTCCAGGTGTGCTCAGGTGTACTTTTGTGTTCAGTTGAATGTTCAAACGGAGACCTGGAGCCATAAGGAGACCTCTGATCTAAAGGTGACCGAGGGCCGGTGCTGGCAGCTCGGTGGTCCATTTGCCAATCGGAGAGAAACCGATAATCTCTGGAAGATTTATGATGTGTGTATTCAGAACTTGACCGGTGGTCCGAGTGAGACCGATGGTCGGAATGACACCTGTCCTTCACACCTTCCACACCTGACCTGTGCTCGCGACTCCTGTGGTCATCCAGTTTTCTGTGTTTCTCTCTGTCACTATAGTACCTAACACAAGAGAAATTTAGCCTTTTAGTCAAATTAGTAAGTTAAAGTTCCCAAGTAAAACCATATAGAAAGTTATAAATATCTTAAAACAGATTTTAATTGTATAGACGTTCAGTGTTTAATCAAACCTTATAAAAGTAGCTTAGAATAACTTTTCGTCTGCACCACAGTCACGTCTAAAGCAGCTTTAGCAATCACTAGAAAACCCTACTTAGAAACAAATCACTCATTAGAAATCACCATGAAAACGCTGGTTCACAAGACTACAGAGCCAGCGCTTTAACTTTACTCACAAATCATTTCTATCAATGTACCTCAATATTTGAGGCACTGAAATAACCACAGCTATGCAGAATCCCTCAAAACTGAAGGAAGCCATTTACAAACCTCTAGGAGGAAAATTTAAAATGGAAGAATGTAGTCTAAGAAATTCATATTGAAACTTTCCATTTAGTCTATGATGTCATTTAAACATTTTCTTATGCAATTAGTTATGTAATGCATATATCAAGAAATTGACCCCAATAAGAAATCTCTAACATACAGCTGCCTTTTCAGATAAAATGCTCTTACTGACCAAAGATTCTTATGACAAATATGTCTTCCAGAAGTTTGTGACATTAGTGGCATACGCAGTTACAGATAGGGCTTCTCTTCTTGTCATACGTCCCTAATGGAGAGCCCTTCTTTAGTTAATGTACTTAAGTGGTAAGGGCTCCAGAGTGGCACCTTCGGCCCTCTTACTTTTTCTCATCTTTACGTTTATCTTTCAGTTTTCCCAACTTAAATTTTAGCAGTGATCACAAATTATTAAGAAGACTTTTTACACAATAAAGGAATAAAGTGTATTTTGCAGTTAAATTATATTTTGCCTCAGAGGATTTCAATATCCAATGCAAAATTCTCCCCATAGAAAGCCTGTCCTTGTGCCAACACTCAGCAAATGCAACTATAACAAACTACACTACTTAAAATTACAAAACTTTTAGATCTCATTGCATATTCTGATACCAATGTAATACTTCAAAAACCATTTTAGAGAAAAGGTTATAAATATTAACATGAAAAGTACTATCAATTTTTAAATTTATAAGCAAGTAAGATTTGATGTGCTCTCATGAAAATGAAATGGGTCTATCCCAAAAGTACCAAATGTAATTAAGAAGAGAATGATGGGTAGAAGAAAAAGTTCCAAAGTCGCTTTCCAGTTACCTGCTGTCTTGCTTGTAGTGATCCCATTCCCGATGGTCTTTGCCATTGCTAAATGAGGAGTAGGGTCTTTTCCTGGAATCACTCTTCTTATAAGAATCTCCCTGGTGGCGGTCTTTATGATGATCATGGTACTGAGATAAGTGTCTATCAGAAGAATAACTGTCCCTGCTGCTATCATCATGATTTGTATTCTCTTTTAACCTTTCCATATCTATTAAATAAATAAGTGAAACTTTATTAATAAATTTTAAAATGTCTTACAAATACTTAAAATATTAACTCCTGGCAAAACAAAATCAACTCTCAAATATAGGTAGCTAAAGCATTTTTAAAATGGTTTATAAACACAGAACCAAAGCTTTTAAAGGGTTTCGCAGTAAGGGCAGCTCCCACCCTCACAGAATACCCCAACTGGACATATGAAGGAATCGATGGACTATGGGGAGCTCAGCCCCAGTGGACACATCTGCATCACAGCTCCTGCACCTGCGGTTGAGGGAATATTGAAGAAGAGGAGACAGAGAAGCCAGAATACTATCAAGTCTGTGCTAACACAAGTCTCTCCTAAAAATGACTGAAGAAAATAGGCCCAGAACAATGGCAATATCAACAGACACATTAATAAGGACAGAGAATTCTGTGGGGTCCCACCCCTAGACAAAGAAGCTCAGAGGAGATTTTTTAGCTTCTCCCCAGTGATGAGCCCCCTTATTAGTTGTCCAGTGCAAAATGGTCAGTCCTAAACCCATATACAAACAAAACCAAAACACAGCAGCAGGTTCTATTAATACAGAACACGAACTCATGCACACACACACACCAAGGAAAAAACACATCAGCAGGTTCTATTAATACAGAACACAAACTCATGCACACGCACACACCAAGGAAAAAACACAGCAGCAGGTTCTATTAATACAGAACATGAGCTCACGCACACACACGCCAAGAAAAAAAGGTTTTCATCTTCAGAGCGGGAGAGCATGGGGGCAGATTCAAAGGGGGAAAGGGGGAACGTGATGTCATCACAACTGAGAACTACTGAGGCACATGTGTCTCAGACTCTATTTTGTAGTCACAGGATAAGCATTCCCTTTCTTAACAATAGCCCACAATTACTAGAAACTGGCTTAAAGGCTTGTTTTTAGAAGGAACAACTGAAACAGTATTTAAAATAATTTAAATAATATAATGGATTAGAATTACAGCATTTACTCAATATAAACGCACTTTGAACAATAATAGCAGCTTTAAAGAATTTGACTTAATAAACAAAAGTAAGGGGGCCCCTGGGGAGCTACACCTTACAAACTAAAAATGTCTGCAAGATCTGCAAGATTATGAGGCCCTTAGATCAGATCCTAGCACCCACACAAGCCTGACCAAGTTCCCAGGAACAAAGAGAAGAGGACTACAAATGCTTGCTGGGCTGCAGGCTGAAAATTGTGGGTCCAGGCTCATAGCCCCTCCCTCTAAGGTACTGGCAGCAAAGGCTGTGCAAACCCTCTGCACCCTGTGCTCCCACTGCGTACGCTCACACAGACCACATACACACAAGTAAGTTCACACAAGCTAAAATAAAATAAACCAAGCATACAGGCACGCACACGCACACACACACACACACACGCGCGCGCGCACACACACAGAGGGAGAAGAAAAAGAAAAGTCTTAAACGTTTACCTGGATTTCTAACCACATGAGGAGTAACGTTGCTGTTCTGGTCACTGTTTTGCTAAAATAGAACACACACATATCAGGCACTTTCAAGTAGCCTAAAGACTCTCACAGGATAGTGTGTGTAACAGTGGGTTTAGGTTGGATATCCTTAAGAAGATTCTGATGTTGTAAGGTTTTCACATTCTATACGTACATAGAATATATAAATATAAAATTTATAATTTTCTTTTTCTTTCTTTCTTTCCTTTTTTTTTTTTTTTTTTTTGGTTTTTCAAGACAGGGTTTCTCTGTGGCTTTGGAGCCTGTCCTGGAACTAGCTCTGTAGACCAGGCTGGTCTCGAACTCACAGAGATCCGCCTGTCTCTGCCTCCCGAGTGCTGGGATTAAAGGCGTGCGCCACCACCGCCCGGCCTCAAAGTCAATTTTTAAAAACGTGAAGGGAATTGTTTTGTTTAAAGAAAATTATAGCCGGGCGGTGGTGGCACACGCCTTTAATCCCAGCACTCGGGAGGCAGAGACAGGCGGTTCTCTGTGAGGCCAACCGGTGGTGGCACACGCCTTTAATCCCAGCACTTGGGAGGCAGAGACAGGCGGATCTCTGTGAGTTCGAGGCCAGCCTGGTCTACAAGAGCTAGTTCCAGGACAGGCTCCAAAGCCACAGAGAAACCTTGTCTCGAAAAACAAAAAACAAAAAAAAAAAAAAAAAATTGACTTTGAAATAATTTCAGAGAGACGCTGAAGACGATGGGCATCGCCCACCTGCTGAGGCTACTCCACGTGACACAGCAGAAAGAGCCAACCATGACACAACACTGCCAGCTCAACTGTGTTCCCGTTAGATTCTCATTTCTCCTGCGCCCTCTGCTCCAAAAGCCATCACCTCTCTGTAGCGATCTTTTCTTCTATACCTTGACAATTTTTATGAGTATTGTTCAATACTTTTATTGAACAACCCTCCAATGCAGTGTGTCTGAAAATTTCTAGTTAAATCACATTATACACTGTCGGTGACAACGTCACAGATAGGGTATGCTTCTCTGTACAGAAGCTGAGGTTTTCACACTGGTTGAGATGATTTAAGATGTCACACAGCTTCTCTTCTGTAAAGATAGTATGCTCCTTTCATAATCACTATCTCACAAGACCAATTTAATATCCTGTTTCCTTGCCTATTGATCTAAGCTAATGCTGTGGATCTTTATGCCAGGTACAGTGCTCAAGTGCTATTTATTCAATTTATTCATTACTTCTACATTTGTTAACTGAATTCTCCATTTGTTATTGGATAATAAAGAAGGTATATGGCCTCAATAACATAAGGAATAAAGTATTATATACCACTTACCTGAGATTCTTGTCGTTTTTTAATAGCATGCTTATACAGTTTATGCAATTTTCTTGCATCAAACTCAGTAAACTTAGATACAAAAATCCACAGGTTTCTAGAAGGAAAAAAAATTGGCAAATTAATCTGGTAAAAAAATATTTAATTTTAACATAGAACCTCCTATAATTCTCTTTATACACTAAGGAT
Organism: Microtus ochrogaster; assembly: GCF_000317375.1. Taxonomy (NCBI): domain Eukaryota; kingdom Metazoa; phylum Chordata; class Mammalia; order Rodentia; family Cricetidae; genus Microtus; species Microtus ochrogaster. Next base: position 2,871,949 of record NC_022034.1, read on the forward strand.
AGCCATAGCCCTCCCTCTATAAAACGAAGTATACACTAAAGAAATCAATCATCAGAGACCAATAAGATAACTCAGCGGGTAAAGGTACCAGCTACCAGGTCTGACCACCTGGGTTCAAACCCAGGAACCCCATGGCAGAGAGAACCAAGTCTCTCCAGAAGTTCTTTGATCTTCATACATGTGCTATGGTATGCTCAGGCACACATGCATATACAAACAGAAAAAATAATTTTAAGTAATAAAATAATGAAATTAATCTTCATGTCTACTTTTCAAAATTCCATGCACACAGGAGTTTCCAATCACACGAATATTTTATTTCTCGTTCAAATCCCTTCATTTTTCTTTGGAATGAAATCTAGTGTTTGATCCTAACCTAAAATGTAATAAATACATATAAAACTAAGCAAGTATCAAAGGTTCATTTTGTAATATAGATTATGTGTGTAATATCAGCTGCACTCATAGCTGAATAAGAACAGTAGCAGGTAACAGCTTAATCCTAAATAACACATTACAATAATTTTCATTTTTAATGGTAATATAATGGCCGCAAGAGTAACAGAAGGCAGAGGAATCTGGAGTATGAAGTGTGTCTAGTGTCTAGGCCTGTTCCACCCAAAGGCAGCCGTTAGTGAAACAGGTGCATGCATGTGTACGCCGAGTCATATTGTATATAACACAGCTCCAATTATCAAATGCTCTGCCAAATTCAACCTGTTAGCTTAGTTGTCATAAGACAAAAAACACAGTAGTCATATTTACCTTAAAATGTAATTTGAAAGCAAACTTGGTTGAAATAACAAATTGAATGATACCTAAAAGCTACAAAAACAGAAGATTCACCTAGCTTTTCAATAACAGACTAGCTTTAACATACACATTCTGCAGTTACAACAAGAGGTAGGGTTTTATTAGCAAACTGCATTTTGGTTAATCATTAAATTCCTCTATAAAATACATTTTGTTTTAGAAAAACATCTCATTGTGGCAAAGGGACAACCATCAGTGCTCATAAACCCTTGTGCAAGGAGGGTAAACACAGGGCTTCCTCCATCATACCTACTTCAACCCCACAAAGACCCCCCCCATTTCTGTTTGTAAAATATTAGTATTACTTCAGACATTCTGTGTGCCCATGTCTACATGTGTACAGTGGTACATACATACGCAAGACTGTCTCCTTCAATCACATCATACCTTACAGACTGAAATGAGGGCACACCTCACCTGGCTGACCTCCACAATACATGACTGTCAACTCTGGATTTCCAGAGGGCTGTCACGTCTACCTGGCTTTTCTGGGGTCTTGGGGATCCAAACTCAGGCCCCCAAGCTTGGAATATAAACGCTTTATGCATGAAGACATGCCCGCAGCCCTAACTTCAGAGTTCTTAAAAGGTATTGTTGTATAAACAGCAAGTGTGTGAGAAATATGAAAATGGGAAACAAACAAAATGCAAATATTCTATCCTTTTGGTCCTCAATGGATATAGTGGCCTTTAAATAAAAGCTAGCATTCCAGTCAGGTGGTGGTGGCGCACGCCTTTAATCCCAGCACTTGGGAGGCAGAGACAGGCGGTTCTCTGTGAGGCCAACCTGGTCTACAGAGTGAGTTCCAGGACAGCCAGGGCTACATAGATAAACCCTGTCTTGAAAAAACAAAAACAAACCAACAAAAACCTAGTATTTCATTTTAGTTGTTTTTAAGACACACGGTACAAAAATAGAGAAGCATGGAGTAATAAAGAAGGCAAGCAACCATGACTGCTGTGGAAACAAGTCTCGCTCCACAAAAAAGGCCCAGGTCTTTACTATCCATTTCCTGAGTGCAGTCTTCACCTTCTTCCGTTCTGGAAACTCGGTAACTATTCTTGAGGTGTCCACAGGCCAGATCTTTTCTCATCTGCTTTTTTTTTCTCGAATAATTTATGTTTCAACAGTGTTAGCTATGAAACCCAGGACCTCCTGCCCAACGTTAAGTCTTAATATGAGCTATTCTTTCTTTTCTTCTGTATTTTATTATTTTGTCCATGTTCTATGTGTGCAGGCATGTATGTACAGAGCATATGTGGTAGCTCTCTCCTCCTACCATGTGGATACCTCCTGGAGATTGAATTCTGTCATCAGGGCTGGCAGAAGGCACCTTTATCCACTGAGCTATCTTGTTAGGCTCAACTTTTGCTTTTAAAAAAGAAAAACTTTTCTCCAAAAAAGCACTAAAATTAGAACAAAGGTCTTTTCATGTTCTAGGTTACTAGCCGTGTGTGTGGGGGGGGGGGTATTTCCCTTCTACCTTTAAGGAAATGTGTACAACCACACAGTGCAGGGAGAAGTAAATAAGGGAGAGAGGATTAAGTGAGGGAAGGACAACACTAAGGTCACCTGAAGGGTCTTATGGAAACCTGCTACGGTGGAAGATCTCTAAAATATGTTCATGTATGAAAGGAATCTAAATGGGATTATTATACCACGGAAGAGAGATGCTGTAACTAGACATCGTATACCACACCAAGTAAAACCATCAGTACCAGGAATGGGTTACGTCATAGAATCCCCGAAACACATTAGGCTATTGCCAAAACTATTGGCCACACTCAACAAACAAGCATTAATACCCTTTTGTTGAAGACAAATATGTCATCAAATATGCAGAAGTACAGCTGGTGCCTAGACCCTTCACCCCTATTGACTAGTGTTCATGGTTCTGGAAGGTACTCTGCATGCCACAAGAGAAGGAAGGAAATCATCAACCCAGCTACAAACCTTGCAACAGTGACCTGCCTCAGATATGCTGAGGCAACAGTGGCACAAATAATGTAGTAGTAACCAACTACCTTATGATTGATTTTAAGGCCTGCTACATGAAATGGAACCCATGCCGGACACTGCTTGGGTGGCAGAACCCGAGACTGGGCAGGCTGCAGGCTCAGGTGAAAACGAGTTCTATTGTTCTGCTAGCGGTACACAGCAGTAAAATGACTCCTAGCAACACTCTGATGTACCCATACATCAGCCTCACTCAGCCAACAACGAAGCTTTCTCTTGCAGTAGATGGAAGTTAATACAGAGACACACAACTGGACAATGTTCAAAGAATGAGAGACCTAGCAGGACTCTGTCCTAAATGGGATGTCTTCATCCCCTCCCCTCAGGGCTAAGGGATTGAAGCAGAAAGGAGGTGGGAAGATTGTAAGAGTCAGAGAGATGGACAACTCTAAGGAAGAGTTTCTGATTAGTAGGACTGATACTCATATGAACTCAGAGACTAGAGCAGCACACACAGGTCCTGCACACGTTCAGTCACCCTTAACCAATGTGCAATCCATACCCGCTTGCAAAGGAAAGATTAGTTTTCTCCCATGGATTCTCACTGGGTATAACTGGCCAACAGAAAATGAACTAAACGATATTTTCATAGGCTTTTTATCTCATAGTGCTTTGTTTGAGCACTTTTCGGTCTATTGGGCTATATATTGCAATAAATAAATAAATAAATAAAGCTAGCATATTTTAGTTTCCATTTGTTAATATTTTTAATTGTTTCTGTCTATTTTTTAAAGATTAGGAGAAAGGGGGAGTATGGAGCTAAATGGGTAGAAAAATCTGGAAGAAGTTCAGGGAAGAAAAATTGACCACAACTTTTTCAATTAAAAAAAAGAAAAGAAGAAGAACTAAACAGAGGGAAAAGTAAAGGATGTTTGCCTAAATGGGTGAAGAAAAAGCAAGGTCAGAACATAATCTTTCGAGGGAAAATAACCCAACACGCTTAAAATCTCCTTTTCCTGCTCCTGGTGACTCCTCTCCCAACACACGACTTCTCTTCTCCTAGTAACAAAATCTGAACAATATCTGCATGTACTTGTCACTAAGACATTTCATCAAAATGTTCCTCACTGTCTCAAAAGCAGGAAAGTAAAGGTTTGCCTCTCTGCAAACCTGAAAATCTAAATACTAATTATAAGGTTTTAAAACCTGACAACTAGTGTATAATTAAAAGTAGCCCTTGGTAGTCTTGCCAAATGGTAATCCATACTTGCCAAAAGGCATGATTTACAAAGTATTGGCAGACTTTCAAATCTGTATATTAAAAAAGTTGAAAAGAATTAATGGAATTCTTTAAAATACCAAATTAATTTTAAGAATAATTTTCTGATTGTCTTTGTTTTTCTAATTTTTTATCAAGGGTGACAACCTAAAACACATCTGGAAACCACTGAGAACAAAATAAACTTCAGATCATGACCACAGATAGATGGAGAGTTTGGTGAGAATATTCTTGCTAAAATCTAATATTCATGATTGATCATCATTGCTTTTGGGACTACCATAAATTAGGGGGAAAAAAACTTGAGGGAACAAATCTATTTATGCTAAAATAAAATAAATAAATATACATACATATATACATATATACACATATACATACATACACACATACATACATACATACATATATATATTACAGAAGTGTCTCCCAGAACTTGAGGGAACAATCTATTTGTGCTAAAATAAAGTGCATGTATACACACACACACACACACACAGTACAGCAGTGTCTCCCAGAACTTGAGGGAACAATTCTATTTGTGCTAAAGTACACACACACACACACACACACACACACACAGTACAGCAGTGTCTCCCAGAACTTGAGGGAACCATTCTATTTGTGCTAGAATAAAGTGTGTATGTA
>NC_022034.1:2876744-2882373 GCF_000317375.1 Microtus ochrogaster
CACACACACAGTACAGCAGTGTCTCCCAGAACTTGAGGGAACCATTCTATTTGTGCTAGAATAAAGTGTGTATGTATGTGTGTATACACACACACACACACACACACAGTACAGCAGTGTCTCCCAGAACCTACAGTCTTTCTTTCTGCAGTTCTAGTTAGCAAGAGTCTGAAGATACTTAACTGAAAATTCTAGATATAAACAACTTCTACATTTTTAAATTGCAAGTCACATCAATTGCACGATGAAATCTTACTCTACAACCTATCCCAAAGACTCTGTCAGTCCACCTGGACTGTCCGTCAGTACTTCTCTAACATATCCATGCTGTAGATACATGATGTCCGGACATCAGATTGCCTGTGCTCATGTTTTACTGATGCCCAAAGCAGGAGTAATGATGTTGATAATTTGGAAATATCAAAGAGACACTTTAAGTAGAAGACAAAGTTTCCAATTTAATAAAGAAAAAATAAATCACAGGATTAAATTGATGAGTTGCAGTGAGATGTATGTGTTTCTATGGAAGTGTAAAGGAAAACAAATGCTGGTTTTGTAGTCAATACCTCAAACAGTAAGTTACAGCCAGTGTGTGGTAGGGGCTCTATACAGGAAAAAGAGCCAGGTGTGGTGGTGCACATAGGATCCAAAACACGCTAGGGAAAAGGAGGAAGAGTGAAGTTTGAAATCAGACTAGGTAACACAGTAAATTCAAATTCAGCTTTGGCTACAGAGAGAAACTGTCACTGGGGGGGGGGGGGGAATAAACAAAACGGGGTGGAAATAAAGAAGAGGAGGGAAATCCATCATGTACTGAGGCCAATTTATAAAGTAAACATTGTTACAGGTATGCATATATGGAAAATAGTGGCATATTATCGAGCATTCAGTACACCTGCAGTACCAGGCATCAATGAAGAGATGGTTGTCATGAGCCCTATCCCTATAGAAAATAGATACATTTTATCTATTTCATCCACAACTAAAGAAATTGTGACATTATGAATACACAACTTCAGGGATGTTTTTCATTGCCTGTAATATAATCAAAGTATACAACAGTTCAAAAATGAGCTGTTACTGCATATGGTTACAAAACCAGTTAGCCAATGTGGACTGAACAGTTTTATGGCAAACTCTGTGACCATTCCCATAGGTGAATCATTTCTCTAAAGGTGACTGCTCATTTTTTATTTGACGATAAATGCTTGATTTAACCTGCCAGCTTCCTTTTACAAATCGGTCCTCCATGAACATGGAAGACACAGGGACAAGAACGGGAAGTGCAGCTGAGGTGAACACAGATGAGGAAGTTAGTAGGCTAACAGCCCAGTGCCACTCAGCTGCGCCCGTTTTCTCTCCTAACATGTCTAGGAGACTGACTCAACACATCCAGACCTAGTAATCATTACTTTTCACTATTTTCTAAGGTCAGAGATGCCACCTGAAGCTTATGAAACAAAATTAACAAAAAAAAACTATAAAAGAAAAAACTGAGACCAGGTGCTACAAAGATGGCTCAGAGTTAAGAACACATGATAACTCTTCTAGAAGGACTGGGTTCCGTTCCCAGCACCCATGTCAGAGGGCTCACAGTCACCTACAATTTCAGATCAAGGAGATGGAAAGCTCTCTTCTGGCTTTCATTGACAACTACATACTCAGAGACGGAAACAAAGCATTCCGTTTCCTCCTGTAAGCACTGCTTCTCACCTCATGTTGGAAGTAGAAAAATAAACCAAAAGCACAGTTACAGTTAAACTCAAGACTCCAGCCCCTCCTCAGGGTGTCGCACTTACTTTCTCCACTGCTTGATCTGCTCAGGACTGGAGTACTCCTTCAGACATTCCGTGATGTGGTCTCCGATCTTGATTAAACACTGTCTAGTGTGTTCCAGTTGCTCTCTTTCTGAAAGGCCTTTCTCAGGCCTGTCAAGCTGTTTCAAAGCAGCTTTTACTGGCCTCATTCTTTCTTTACACTTGAAAATAACAGAAATACATGTATTAAAAGCCCGCCCGACTCAGGTAAACTCTATTCATGATATTCATATGAATGAACACAGCATGGCCTCATCACCTCAAACATTCTGCACATCAGTAGCTCCCTCTTTGAACACTAGAGTACAACTCTAAGTAGTCCTCAGATTAGTGACCACGCCAAGACACACACACTATGGTAGACCGGAAGTATTAAAAAGGAGCTCCACATGATAAGCTCATTAGCACACTAGCAAAAACAAAAATAAACTAGCAAAAATAAACAGCAAGCAAAAAAAAGTATTAAAATGAATTAAGTAACTGGTATAAATCACCTATTCTTTAAAATCTTTAGGACAGACTATTGTGGCTACAAATGGCTTCTGCTACATTTCTAGGAGGCTGGAAAATACGGACAGTCAACAGAAACCACTTTTCTTAATAAATACCTTTATAAGATTATAAAATGACATCCAAATTTTCTGATACAGCTTTACTCAAGTAACACTATAAAAGCCAAGAGCCTTAGATAAATTTATGAAAATGACTGTTAAGAACGAATTTAAGTTGATGATAAGGAAATTGGTTTAGTTCTACAAATATATACACAAGTCATTATCAGACAATACATTTAATTAATCCAGCGCTATCTGGTTAAAAACTGAAAGGCCACTATGAATGAATGATCTATTTAGCTGTTGATCTGTTCTTGAGTACTTCGCTGTTTTACTACATATTGGCAGAAGTTGGTAGACAGTTCCACATTCTTCACCAGGAATAATTTAAAATCAAATCTGTGGATTACCGTGTTTTTCAACTGAATGCTGTGGAGCCGTAATTACAGCCCTGCACACAAGAACAGGGAGTAGGAGTCAGGCGCTGAAGGCATACTGAGCTCACAAACGTTCAAGGCCAACCTGGTAGACGTAAGGCACACACAGTTCTCACTCATAAAGAAAGGTCTGCAGCTCAGGAGAATGTAGGACTGGAAAGCATGAGGGATTGGGCTAGAGCAGCAGAAGAGTCTAAACCTGGGTATGGTGGTTTCTGCCTACACTCTAAGAACTCAGGAGGCAGAGGCAGGAGGATCACAAGTTCTAAATCGTCCTTGGCTATATTTGCGGCCAGCCTGAGCTGTCACGTGTGACATACTTTCTCAAAAAAAAGAAACAAAGCAAAGCATCTTAAAAGACCACCACACTGGCAAGAAGGGGGTCTGTGACTATGTGAGGGAACCCCCCACCACACTGGACAGAAAGGGGTCTGTGACTATGTGAGGAAACCCCCCACACACTGGACAGAAGGGGGTCTGTGACTATGTGAGGGAACCCCCCCCACACACACTGGACAGAAGGTCTGTGACTATGTGAGGGAACCCCCAGAACCACATTGGCCAGAAGGGGGTCTGTGACTATGTGAGGAAACCCCCCACCACACTGGACAGAGGGGGTCTGTGACTATGTGAGGGAACCCCCCCACACACACACTGGACAGAAGGTCTGTGACTATGTGAGGGAACCCCGAATCCTTTCCCACTTTAGTTTTATTCACAGCTGCTCCCTGCCCACTACTGGTCTCACAGTTTACTGAACATTTTTAAGTCAGGCAGGTGTGATGATTCAGAACCGTAAGCCCAGCACTTCACAGGCTATGGCAGGAGCGAGAGATCAGAGTCAACCTGGGCAACAGGTGAGACCAGGCTTCACAACACAAGTGGGGTTGAGAGATGAGTCACTGGGCACTTGATCAAGACTGGCAACCTAAATTTTATTCCCAGAACGTACAGCAGAAGAACCAAGTCTCAAAAGTTATCATCTGACTTCTATATACCCCTGCTACAGGTATCAGTACCAACATTATACTTACATACAACAAATAAAAATTCAAATTTAAAAAGATAGAACATGTATGCAGCATATATATATTGTTTTCTTAGGGTTATAACAAATCTAAAAAATAGAGAAGTAAACAGATATGACTTTATGGAATCGAGACTCTATAGTAAGAGGTGATAAGAAACAGTGATGTCAACTAAGAGCAAGGGGAAAAAAAAACACAGAACCTTCCACCCAATTAGAATTTAGAAAAAAGTGATGCTTGTGAAGACACTTAGAGCATTTGCCAGGTTTAGACAAAAAGCTAGCATGTCTGAACTTGTGAGGTCAGTGGGCCATGATGAGAATTAACCAGACACCAAGCCTTTCACAATCTGAGAGGAATTTTAATCCTCAAAGAGATGGAAAGAACTTTGAAGTGACATGGTGTGACTTCACCTTCCCATCATTTGTAAACACTGTGGGTACTGTGTGGATCCAAGATGTGGGCAGCTGTGACTTAGTGATGAAGTAGAGTTAAGCTCAGAAAGTTTGGCTCAAGAATATATACTTAAAGTCACTGCATCCTTTTTCTCTAGGATGTACAAAAGAACAAAGAAGAAATCCAGGCATTGGGCACAGTAGGAAGCTTTCCACTTTAGCAATGACAGGAAACTCAGAAGATAAGAGGACGTGAGAAAAGTCAGGTGTGGTCTCCCCTTCCTCAGAGAACCACTGGAATACGGCAGAAGTTCACGGGCGGTGGGAACTCCTTCAGCCAACGGCACTGCAAGTGCAAGGACTCAGTACCAGCTTCCAGCACCTGCAGGACTGTGGAGCTCCACCCTTACTATGAGTTTATCCCCATAAACCTCTGTAACACTCTATTCCGGGCCATCGTGGACCTCTTTAATACACCTATATTAAGTGATGAATTTAATGTTTTCACACATGATTTCTACTTCTGCCACTCTCCTCCAAGGCAGAACAGCTAAAAACAATCAACAAGAAAATGGACAAGGAAGTCAGATCTAGGTCATAAACAAAAAGGTTATCCTGAAAAAGAAGAAAAGGAATCCCAGAGTTCATAAGCCCAAAGAAGAGACACAGTCCAGACATATCACATATGCTTAAGAACATGGAAGCCCACAGAAACTAGTACAAACCATTATGTTTAAAAGAATGTGGGGAAAAAATGATGGAACCTGTATTAGAACACATCTCAGAATCAGATAACGAGTAAGTTCTTATTTTTCATACGTTTGAGTCTCAATACATGAGAACAGGGACAAAAGCAGGAGCTGGACACTGGGGTGACGTGGATATTAACCATGACACCGTGAACCCCGTTTCTGAAGCGGAGCCCCTCTCAAGCACTGCAGTTGATCACTGACAAAACTGACTTACAACTAAATTCAAGTCTAACAAACTAATGGCTCCAACTAAGAAAACATCCAGGTTCTAGAAATCTCTAACAAGATTTAACAAGGTATGTATTCGTACAAGTAAAACTATGTGTGTATTTTTAATAGTTACTTCTTTGCAGCCTGGAACAACACATTTTCTACTCTTAGGTTAAACTTTGTAAATTTCACACCTTCCTGTATCAATATGGTGGCTTCTCTGTTCCTTCATCTTGATTTCCTTTATAAATGGATTTTAAGTCTTTACTTATCTATAGTAATTTTTTTAAAGATTTATTTATTCATTTAATATGTATACAGTGTTCTGTCTGCATGTGTATCTGGAGGCCAGAAGAGGGCACCAGATCTCATTACAGATGATTGTGAGCCACCATGTGGTTGCTGGGAATTGAACTCAGGACCTCTGGAAGAACAG
>NC_022034.1:2883123-2905521 GCF_000317375.1 Microtus ochrogaster
GCCTCGAACTCACAGAGATCCGCCTGCCTCTGCCTCCCGAGTGCTGGGATTACAGGCGTGCGCCACCACCGCCCGGCTCCTGTTTTCTTCTACAAGTACTTATTTTCAGTGAACAGTCATCTGCCAATTTCATCCGAAGATCTCTTTCAGCCCTTGAACATGGTGCACTTTTACTACTGCTAGGTTTGTTAATAAAATTTCCTTGCTAATTTTCTAAACAACAAAGAATAAAGTCTCCTTTGTAATGTTATCTTAATCTCCTTTGTAATGTTATCTTCTAAAGAAGGCATTAAAAAGTGCTTAAACCAATTCCTCCTCTCAACTATATGCCCACATAATCCTGCAGAACAGTTACTGAAACTGGTTTGGACTAATGCTCTTATCTTGTATATGGGTTCTGAAAATTTTAACTTTTAAACCCTTTACTAATGATATGTGCAATATTTACCTTCTTCTAAAGAAAGCCAATTTCGTTCATGTTCATAATAAAATTAAAAGAGAAGGCTCATTTAATTGGCAAGGGTTTGATCTGTCTCAGACATGTCTCTATCACATACTGATGATCTATAATAAACTATATTATAAACCACCACAATTCCCTCTAAAGCTCAACTTCCCTTCCATGCTGACAGCGGCTGTCACCTACTTTACCGTCATCTTCGTCAGACTTCTCTGACGGCAGGGGAGAAGAGTCGCTCTTTATTTCTTCTTTCATTTTGATGGACTTCATTGCTTTATTCTTTTTAGTTCTTGTTTTTCTCCTCTTTGAACCTCCCTAAAAGTAATTATTCATATTTAATCAAGTAACTGATTTTCCATTTTAAAAATATCACAAACACTCATTTGTTGGTGATGGGCTGCACCAAGCTTAGAGTCAATAGAGAAAACACAACTCATTACAGCAAATATGTCAATGTCAAAGTTACTAACCACTGTAATTGTTCCTGGAAAGAGAGAAAGAGAAGTGAAGTTTTCCCTGTCAGACATCACCTACAACTAAATGTAGTAGCATTTCATTGGTATTTTAATAAATAAAGCTTGCCTGAAGATCAGAGAATAAAACAGCCACACTGTTCAGCCTCACAGACCAGACAGAAATGAAACACCTTTGATCCCAGTAGCTACACTAGTTTGCCATAATCCCAAAACTAGAGATTATAAATGGGAGGAGACAGCTCTCAGGCTCAGTCTCATTTTGAGGTTTCCTGGAGGCAGGATCACCATTTTTGGACTGAGGTCAAGGTAAGAATCAGTGGCTAGCTAGCTGCTTTGCTTTTCTGCTCTTAAGGTTGAATGAACCCCAATATCCGACAGAACCCATATGGGAGTTTCCAACCATGCATTATCTCAGGATTTCAGAAATCTGATGCTCTCCTCTGTACTCCATGTGTACCAGGCAACACACACAGTACACAGACACACACACACACACACACACAAATATTCATACACATACAATAAAAATAAATTATCAAGTCTTTTTAAAAATCTTTGTTGAAGTGCCTCATAACACCGACAACACTTGACACTGTCCAATAAACTTTAAATATTTTGAAATAAGATCTGAGCCTGGCCTCTCCAAGAACATTCACTCTACTGTCATAGCCAAAGAAAACTACTAAATTAAAGAACCAAGTCGTGTCACGGGAACCTGACAACCAGCATGGTCAAATGAAGGGAAGAGTGAACTGGCCTCAGGCGTGCACAGCTCTCACTTACTGCACCACAAAGTCTCTGCGCTTCTTTCTTTGCAAGGTCTCGGCTGAGCAACTTGATGAGGTAGTCTGCACGTGTCTGTAACTGTTTAGCTTGTGGTTTTTTATCAGGATCATCTGGAAGAATCTGAAAAAGCATTTCAGGTTGTCTTTCATAAATAACATGAAAAGTTTACTGGTGAAAACCTACAATTTAGGGTGGTGGTGGCTCCCTAAATTAAATGCTTAATCCCAGCACTTAAGAGGCAGAGGCAGGTGGATCTCTGTGAGTTCGAGGGCAACATGGTCTACAAGAGCTAGTTCCAGGACAGGCTCCAGAGCAACAGAGAGACCTTTCTCGAAAAAACAAAAAACAAAAAGAAAAACTACAATTTAATAAAAATGTATATAGCTCACACACTAAAGCTTTTAACATTCACAATATTGTTAGACTAGGTTGTATAGGAGACTACAAGAACAGCAAGTTGAGTCTTAGGAACAGCACTGCTAGCAGATGGCTACAGAACACACGTTTTACACCTGTAGCATATGCAGAGATTTAATTCATTCTTCACTCCCTCTCTCTTGGTTGTTGCTTGTTTTCCAGACAGGGTTTTTCTGTGTAGCTCTGGCTGTCCTGGAACTCACTCTGTAGACCAGGCTGGCCTCGAACTCAGAGATCCGCCTGCCTCTGCCTCCAAGTGCTGGGATTATAGGTGTGCACCACCAATTCCTGGCCAACTCTTCCAGCCTTACAATTAAGTCTTCACTGGCCTCAAACTTGTAGCAATTCTCTTATCTTTAAGCACTAAGATTACCAGTGTTCACCGCCATGTCTGGCTCTTAAGAATAAATACTATGTAAGTATACCTAAAAAGAAACCTCTCAATTTAGCCTGAAACCAGGAGAATGAGAGATCTAACATGGTGAGACCAGTACTTAAAATTATTAGTTTTTAAGAAAGGTATTATTATAGGACTTTAACATTCCTTTTTTGTTTCTTTTAATAACAGAAAGATTTTAACCACTTAATGTGAAGGAAAATATACCTGTCTTATAACAAAAACATATTTCAGAAATAAAGAAATATCTTAAGATATTAAAATTCAATTATTTTATTAGAACCAAGCTCTAATGTAGAAACCACATTAGAAACTTTATTTCCTTATTCTAAAACTTATTTTCAAAAAAATTAGAATAACATGAAGCCAATATTAATAGTCAACAGAGTAAAAAAAACTACTTAAGTACCTTGTGTGTTAAACTGAGGTCAGGATCCATTTTAATCATTTCCCAGCTCCCATAGCCATACTCATAGATACCAATTAACAAATTGGAATCATCTTCTCTGCCCCAGTCTATATCAAAGTGAGCTGCCTTTGTATGGCACGGGATTGTGTACCTAACATTAATGGAAGAAATTACTGCAAGTTAGTAGCTGTAATATAAATTTTTATAATATTTAATTAAAACTTTTTATCAAAAATAGTCAATGATACAAAAATGTAGCAAATGTTCATAACAAAATTACTGGGCAACAGAATCTGATAGCGTGGGGGACTTACTGCTTCCTCTCCTCTGGGTCTGAAGGAATGGATTTATGCAAAGGTATCAGCTCGTCTTCATGAGCAATGACCAGCTTCGCGTTCACTTGTACTCCTGATATTCGGAATGTTGGCCCCTTCACTTTTCCAAGTCTGCCACCTTATTTTTTTAAACAAGAGTATAGAAAAACATATCTATACATAATTATGTACTTCTACAAAACAGCTTCTGTTGTTACTTATGTTAAAATGTATTCTATTTTTTTGCTAAAAATAAAGTCTTAAAATTCACTATATATACTACTAACTAGACCAGAAGATAAGAATTCACAGAAAGTCCTGGTGTGAAAAGTGCAGGGGGGAAGTTACCACCAGCGAGTGGCCCCTAGACAAGAATTTCACAAGGATTTCTCCAGTATATCAGATTACTAAATCTTACGTAGATATTGTTCCTTATGTAGATGAATGAGAAAATAAGTATAATAAACTAACTGTACATACTCCAAACTAATGCCACTGGTGGATATTTAAATTCTCTCCATCCAGTGATGGATTCAGAAGACAATCCCAGACACTAAAGTCCAGACTCGGCCTTCAGACTGCAGGTTAACTGAAGGCCTCACCTGCTCGCTCTGTCCCTGAAGAACTGTCCTTCAGAGCCTTGACACAGCCGTTGTGCACCAGCTCCCCCAGTCTTCTGAGATCTGTTTCTGACTTGTCGACCAGTTCAGCATCTCGAGCAATCGCATCTAATCTGTAGTAAGACAACACCATTTCCAGATAAATATGTTAAGTGAAATGACACAATTAAAAAAACTATGCTTATTTTATTTCAAAATCCAAATATCATTCTATTGTCTACCCTTTATACTCTAGCTTATATAGCAAGTACAGAAGACAGAACACTAGAACAGCTTCAGCTTATCAGAGAATCCGTTTATCACACATTCATGAGCAAAAGGTAGATTATATAGAACCATTAAAAAAACTTCTTCAGATCTGACTGAAAAAGGAGTGATAAAATCTCATGAGAATTATAAATGAAAAGGTCCTGAGATTTGTATTGCCATAGAACTGATAAAGATTAGCCTGGCAAATACTGTCGCATTTTTAAGCAATCCAACTCAAAATAAAATAGAATGTATCTCTATTTTGTGAATTTTTATGAGAAAAGGATGAAAAAACTAATTTGAGTCTTTGCTGCTCTGTATTCAATTTAGTACAAAAGACAAAGAAGTCAGGATACATTTGTAACTTAGTCCCTCTATAATAAATCTATATTCTTTCTACAAAATTCTGGAGACTCAAAATCCATACAAACACATTCGGTAATCAATCTGCAACTTGGTCCCTACCAATTTCTAAACATGTTCATTAAAGCAGATTTAATCAGTAGCTAAACTGAATGGCAACTACATAAATAAACATGACAATACAGTACACATTTCATAAACGAATGAAAATGGTAAATGCGTTTACCTTTCCAGAGGGCCACCAAATTTCTTATAGCTCTTGATAAACCTAACAGAAAATAAATGTTTGGTTCAAATGTGTTCTATAAAACTGTGTTTATATGTTTGTGTGTGTGTATGTGTGTGTGTGTATAAACACACACACATACACATATATAAATATATAAAATATTTATGTGGACTGGGCTGTAGCTCAATGGTACAGAGCTTGATGAGAATGCACAAAGGCCCTGGATTTGATTCCCAGCACTGCAGAAAACAAAACAATGATCAGACACAGACATACACACCCCTCCCTCTGTATTCAAACTGCATAAGGAAGTAAGAACGGAGTCAGGCATGGTAGTGCACTTCTACAATGCTAGCATTGGGAGGTGGAAGGAAGCCTGAGACCCTGTGTCAAAATAACAAAAACCAAATCAAACCAAAGCAAAACACTTTTTGGTGGAAAAACAAACAAACAAACTTAAAGGACTGTTCCCTAATTTAAAAAAAGAAAAAAAAGCTATAAATTGTTAGGACATTAAGTTATAGGAAATAAAACACTTTAACACCCAAGAAGAGGCTAAGATAGCAATATAAATAAAACAATAGAAGCTAAATTTTATTTTAGAAATTACTTTATTATTTTCATAAGACAAAAAAGTTTCAAAGCTACCACAAGTGGAGTGTCTCCAGAGTGACCATCCACAGTGCCTCATCACACTCCCAAAGCTGATCAAGGCTTACTCAAAGGGTTAATTCGGGTGAGCGTTGTACCAACAGTGGAAAACAAAAATTTACGTCACAACAAAGCAACTTAAGTGGTTGATAGATGAAGGAAAATATCCAGAAAGTAGATGATATGCTTCTTCAACTAAAGACAGAAAAGTCCAGCAAATCAGATGGTCACAAAACTTCCCTTAATGAAAACTAACAATGCATTTAGTTTTGTTGTAGGGACAATGAGGAAGAACTTTGTCAGGTCTATGATTTAAAGGAAAAGAGTTAAAAATAACTGGAAAGAAACAAACTTCCAAAACAAAAATGAACAAGCTTTTATCAACTTTACAGATGCTGCATAAGCTAAGCTGTCTTCACTCCCCTTGAAGACCTGTGCACACAAGCGTATTCTCAACAGAGGTTCATCAATCCCCATGGCCTGTCTGACTTCCACCTGCCTGAATCAGACAACAGCTTTTTCCTTTTCTTTCTCTCTCTCTGTCTCTCAATGCAATTTTATTATTCAAAGGGATCACTCTGAACCACAGTAAGAGGAAACAATTTGAATATTCAAGTGGTGTAACAAAAATAACGTGAAAACATTACACGTCACACCTTTTTTTCAAAGTTATAATCCATATCTAAAAGTAGAACTCCGCAAATACCTATTCTACCCTGTAAAACCTCTTAATCTAGTTTTTATATTCAGTTTTCTGTTCTAAAACCACCAAGTTAACAAGATGGTGAATGTCCTCTTACCGCCTAATTTCCGCATCACTAAACCCTTTAATGTTCTCCCGAGGGATGGTGCGTGGCCGCCCGCGCTTCTTTGGTCGTTTCCTTTCCGAGATGGAGTCACTGTCAGAGCCAGAGTACCGCCTGCTTCTGCTCCGCCTCCCTTCACTTCCATTGAAACTTATCTGGAAACAACAAAGAATATCCCCAAATACAGGGTAAGAAGCCTTTATCTTATGGGCAAAGACAAACACAGTGAACTACTATAAAAACTTTCAAAACATTAGTCCACAAATGGAAACTATTCCAAAGCCAAAAGCAATTAATAATCAATAGAGAATGATATAACATGTACTGATGAGGGTTAATGAGCTTAGTATTTGAGGCTTAAGAATAAAACAAGAAAATAACCAACTTTCTATAAAAATATAATGGCTATTAATTGGCAATCAGTTAATTGTTATAAATACAAAACTGTATGAGGTCAATAATATTTAAAAGAAAAACAATGAAATACAATTTCCTTTTAAATGTATTCACTTGGTAAACACTGAGTAAGCAACAAGGATTCTTGTCTGCACTGCGATGAAACTGACAACAGTGGGCACAGGTCTGTGTCTGCGCTTATTAAACCAACAGGATAACTGACAACATGGGCACAGGTCTGTGTCTGCACTTATTAAACAACAGGATAACTTGGCAATATTCTATCACATGCATCAGAAGTCATCACTCTGCTGACCCACACACATCACTTCTAGGCATTTTTCCTCGGAAATGTGAAGGTGATTGTCCAGTAAAATTCTTTATATAATGAAAAATGAAGGAAATCAGGCATTTACTAAGGAGGAAGTACACAAGTAGCCCACAGGATGGAGTGCTGAGAAGCTACTCAAACGTGTGTTGTAAAGGGATAAAACAAGTTCCAAATTAGCATGAACTCAAGCTAATTAGTCGAATGCAGGTGAGTTTAAATGCTGTGTTGATACATTTTACAGTAACATCGCTAGGCGTATATCTGGGGAGACAGAGTCTTCAGTATTTTCCTTCTAAATATCATCCTCCATTGCTTTTTCTAAATAAGATGATCAGATATTTTCAAAAAAAAAAAAAAGTCACACAGGGCACATGAGTACCTATTTATAACATTTTTTTTTTAATGAATACACCAAAATATAAACTAAGTCTCTGGAGGTTCCCAAAGCTTTGTGTGCTAAAGGTTACGTAGGTGAGTACATTCTCAACTGTTTTAATTTCATCTTAACCTTTCAGAAGAACTCTCACTTTGCTATGTTTCCTGTGCACTACTGAAAATGTCACGTTGACGTCTGCAGAAGTAAGCACAAATAAGACATACCATATACAGAAGTAACCTTACTTCTGCCTGTTGTGTAAGTTAGTAGAATACTGCATATACCCAAACTGAAAACCTAACTTATAACGCTATTAACTTTTAAACATACACCAAAACTCAATCACAGAACAGCTTCAACATTTAAATCAAAGTATTTCCAGGAAGAGATCAAGGACTATGAGCAGGTCAAGGACTAAGCCAGCTGCAGCTTATTGAAGGTGAGAATTACCAAGCACAAGAACACAGGACACCTGTGAACAAGGGCTGCAGTAAAACCCCCAAACCTGTGCTGGGTGTGTAGTAAAGCCCAGCAAGGCAAATGAATCAATAGTGGGAAAACCTAAGAAAGGCAAAGTCAACTTTCCCAAGCTTACAAACTCTTCACTCTCACTGAGAGCATGGGAGGAGACCCCCAACAAACAGAACGAAGAACAGAAGGTTTTCACTTATTCACATTGTAGTAAGATGTCCAAACACTCAGTAATCAATGCAATCTTAAAGTGCAATACACTAACAAAAGGAAACAAGAAATCTAGTACTGGGTGTTTTTATTTTCTTAAAGATGTTAAAAACATATTGGGAAAACCTCCCAACTAAATTATGGACCAAAGAAGTCAAAGTGAGAGATAATACAGTAGTATCAAACAAAAAAAATATAACAAGAGATGATAAACTTTGGAAGATTCAAAAAAAGTTGTAAGAGAAAATTACAGTACTAGATGTGGTAAGTAAAGAATAATCTTAATTTAGTTTCTAAACTCACATCTTATAAGAAAGTAAAAAGAACAAATTAAATAAAAAGAAATGGTAACAGAAACAAACTAGTGAAAAAAAAAACTAGTTCTTTGAAAAATAAATAAAGCTGTACCTAGAATAATTTTAAAAAAAGTTACCAGTATTAGGAATAAAGGGCAGGTGTCCCTAAATACCCTAAAGACATAAAATAACAGATAGTTTCCCTGACAATATCCATCACTTAAATAAGAAAAATTCCCATATCTACACAATACTCCAAGATCGGAGGAAACACTTTCCAACTCATTTTATTAGGCAAATTATCAAAGAAATTAAGAGGAAAAAATTATAAAGTTACTGTTCATAACCAAACAAAAAGAACATTTACTCTAAGCATCATGAAATACTGTTATGATAACAATATTCTAAAATCACACAGTCACCTGCTTTGCACAGTTTCTCATTCTTGGAAGCATATAAATTTCTTCAAGTTCCTTCTGTCTTTCTTCCTCTTCTAATCGTCTTCTCTGATCTTCTGGAATGATTTCCTCCCAGTTCTTTGAATTTCTCTCAGGTTCCAATTCAATGTCATCTTCATCCATATTTGAAAAGTTGGCAACCTGATAGAATCCAGAATTTTAACAGAGTAAGTACAGCAGACAATATTTAATCATTTATTTAGTCACATTTGTTCTTTTCATCAGCCTCTGCTGTAACTGGGGCTGTCAACCCAGCTGGTTTCCCCCAAAGAAGTACAACAGTCATTAACCTCAAGATCCCTCCTCACCATCTCAACAACCAAACAAAAACCTAAATATCTCAAGACAATGACTATAAATTGAGCTAGCACCGCCAATTACATAGTTGTTTCTTCATTAGAGTAAAGCAGATCAAGCCAACGGACCTCTCTGATTCCTCCTTCCTGCAATGGCTCTCTGTGCTGCTACATGGTATTATGAGTAATTAGTAACAGAACAAGGCTAACAACAAACGAGTAGCAGACAAAATAACACAAATACAGTAATGTATTGTAGTAAGATGCTATACGACCTTCTGAAGGAATTCCTAGACTAGTCTATCAACTACTAAATGCCAAAGAATGCTCCTCCCCTTTCATAAAAACAGAACGTGAGGAGTAGTTGACAGATTCCTCCGTAAATAACTAGGTTTCTAGACCTTGGCTTCCTTCCCATTTCTAAAGGAATGGATAGAAACTAACCTGTAAAGATAATACATTTAAAGTTTTAAGAAGATATTCAACCAATACTCAAGGTTAATTATATAAAAACTCAAACATAACTGAATGAAGAAAAAAACTTATGCCTACTGTTCATAAAGTTCTAGGCAAACATGTACTCTATAAGTACTTATAAATAAAAATAAATTTAAAAAATAGGCAGCCTTAAAAGGCAGCTAGTCATATAAGAATACCAATTCACTGGCATATAAATAATTCACATTTACTCTAAGTCGTGGGTTTTTCCTTTATTGCCTCTCCCCGACAAGCAGTTAATCAAGGCAAACGGTGCAATGGGCTACAGGAAAAACAATCTGCTAGATCATGACCCAAGTGACAGGTTTCCACATCTTTATTTCATTTTGTTTTCTGTTTTATTTCCCCGCCCTCAGTCCATCCTCTATCCTCCAGAGTACTGAGTGAGTCATTTTGAGTCCCTGGTATTCACCATTACAATTAGTATCGAGTGAATGAACAACTACTAATTGATTCCTAAGAACCACACAGACGGCTAAGGTACAGAGGAACCTGTTTGTTTGTCCTTTTTGGTTTTGAGCTTGAGCCAAGAAACCTGCTTTTAAAAATACTAATAATAATAATAAAATTTAAGAAAAACCTGAACCCTGCCCAACTTCCCCTTGAAGTCAGGTGACTTATGTTGTGTCAGCCCTCACCAAGCCAGGGACATTTACAAGTAACAGTTACTTACTCTGACTGACTTTCTGGAGAGTTCTTATTTTTGATCATTTTTAAATTAATTTTTGTTGAAATCTATCCAAAAAAATTGAAGTTATGAAGGAGGCAGAGTGAAGGACACTGGGGGACCTGACCTGCAGTAATAGACAGATATGATCATGGAGGAGGAAGGCTTACCTTGAACTGGGAAAGGAGCTCATCCCCTACAGTCAGGGGGCCTGGCTCATTTTCATGTGTTTCAGCTCTCTTCAAGATTTCATCTATATCCATTTCCTGTATTAAAAGGAAATTTTTATCATAAATGTACTTGAGCCTTTCCCGTATCTAACAGACAACACGTATCCGGTGTAACTGTTACTAACCTGGGGCTCTTGCTCTTCTCCTTCAGGCTCCTTAAAAAGCTCCTCAGCACCAAACTTTAAAATTGCGGATAACTCCTCTTTATTAAAGGGGGTAGAACTGAAAACAGGAAAAAAACAAAAACTCAATCTTAACAGAAACATTTCAAAGCATATTCAGGAAGCTGTGTGGTCAAAGTTTTAATTTCCTTATTTTAAACTAAGAAACTTGCGACATAGAAATTAAGAGATTCCTCTAGGTGATCAGTGTCTAATAGTAAAGCCAGGTATTTGTATGTATGCTTCTAACACAAATCAGTCTAACGTGTTAAAAGCATAAAAATTAACCACACTACATACAGGACACGAGCTCAGGGTGCCCCAGAGGGATTCTCCGTGGTGAGTACCGACCTTGACGGGGCGGAACCTGTGTGCAGCACCGTCTTCCCGGTCGTGTCCATTCTTTGAATCACAAGATGATCCAAAACCATTTTCTTTTTGGCCCTTTCAAGAATATCTTCTTCAACTGATCCCTTTGTTACTAAACGATATATATTCACCTACAAAGACAAGCATGAGAAGCAAGCTGCATGAAAGAGGATCTTTGCTGACCTGGAGCCCAAATGGCAGTACAGAGATCAGTTCACCTCACTAACTTTCAAATTCTCAGATGTAAAACTAAATTTTTTAATTTTGTAACAATGTGCCACATCTAAAGCGAAAGTTCTGCCATTTATAAAACTATTTGAGGGGCGAGAGATGGCTCAACAGTTAAGAGCACTGGCTGCTGGCTGCTTTTCCAGAGGATCTGAGTTCAACTCCCAACAACCACATGGCAGCTCACAACTGCCTCTAACTCCAGTTTCAAGGGATCCAACAGTTTCACATAGACATATATGCAGGCAAAATGACTGCTCATTCAATAAAAATAAATTATTTTAAAAAACACAACTATTTGAATGTATCCTTCTTTCCTAAATTTTTTTCCCTTAGCTCTGCTTTATTGCCCTAAGAGCACACTTTAGAAACAGTTTTAAAAACAAACCATGTAGCCGGGCAGTGATGGCGCACGCCTTTAATCCCAGCACTCAGGAGGCAGAGGCAGGGCGGATCTCTGTGAGTTCAAGGCCAGCCTGGTCTACAAGACCTAGTTCCAGGACAGGAACCAAAAAAGCTACCGAGAAACCCTGTCTCGAAAATCCAAAAAAAAAAAAAAAAAAAAAAAAAAAAAAGAAAAAAGAAAAACCATGTACACAATGGGCACAATGGGAATTGGACCCAGGCTGGTGCCACTTGACTCATAATAATCCCAAACAATGTGCTTTTACATAAAACATTAGAGGGAAAAATGAGGTCATGTGGGACTGATGAGTGGTCTGGGTAGCAGAGGAGCAGTACAGCGATGGCTCTGATGGAAGGATGGTCACACCTCCTTCCAGCACACTGCCATAGATAAGTCAGGGTGCTTCCCATCACTTAACTCACACACAAGCATCATCCCATGACTTGACCTTCCTGATCTGCTGTTGTCTCATCAAACTCCACCCCCAGCTATAAACTGATCACTGTGTTCTTGAAGGTGAAATTCTGCTTTCGAGGGTCCTCTGGAAAAGCAGCCAGTATCCTTACCTATGGAGCCATTGTTCTACCCCCATCACTCTACATTGGAGGGATTTATTTTTAAATTATGATTTACCTAGTGGAAAAAAAAAACTGCAAAACTATGTCTTTATACAGTTTCTTTAATTATGTTTTATTAGATATTTGAGTGCATAGACGACATAGTTCTCCCTAAAAGAAGTTCCACTATAAACAAACTAACCAGAATGACAAGGGCTGATGCTTGGAGAAACTGTTCCTGGCCAAAGACTCAGGACCACCTTGTTCAGTTCAAACAAAGCGAAGGCTGCACAGCAGTGGATGGATCCCCAGCTGGGACCGGTGATCATATATATGTAGCGAGCCTTGTACCCACTACCTGAACCATCAAAGGTTAATAAGCAGGCCAACAAATGGCGATTTTCTATTGAATAGGTAACATTCATTCTAGCTACGATCTAAACAGAGCCTCACACAAAGTTCCCTCAGTTCTGCCAGACTCTGGGTTCCCTGCTGCTCATCCAATCTGCATGACTGGGTCTCAATTATCTTCTCATTGTCTTAGTTAATTCGATACAGTAGCTTTTAAAAAGAAGAAAAATACTCAAAACAGTCAAATAACAAATTAAAATACCTGCTTCTTCTGCCCAATTCGATGAGCTCTTGCTTGAGCCTGAAGATCATTTTGTGGATTCCAATCAGAATCAAATATAACAACAGTGTCAGCAGAGGCTAGGTTAATGCCTAACCCCCCAGCTCTTGTAGAAAGCAAAAAGCAGAAATCCTACAAGGAATTTTAAGTATACAAAATGTTAGATCTAAGCTGTTGCCAATATCAGTATATTACTCAAAGTAATTTTACAACTGATTTCTGAATTGAAAGTGTTTTACATTAATGACACTATTAAATTGAAAGTCAACATTAAAAATTAACTAACACTGGTTTGTAGCTCAAGTGACAGAGCTTTGTTCCTAGCAGCACAAGACCCTGGGTTCGCTCTCCAACAATGTAAACAACAGTAACAATAATAGCAACTAATGTGTAAATCTTTACGAGGATCAACCAACAAGATTCCATCATAAACCCATGCTAATGATAGGAGGCTAATTTATACTGAAGTAAATGAACTAAAATACCAGTGACAGGTATTTTATTCACATATAATACAAACTAAAAAGTTAGTTAGAAGACACACAACGACTAAAACAAAACATATAATTTAATGAGCTCTCATACCTCTGATCCGTCGGCATTGAAATGATCTAGAGCTTGTTTCCTCAGCTCCCCTTTTATTGATCCATCTAATCTCTAGGATAAAACAGATTAAAATAATTCACAAACCACAGTCAAATGTTAAACAACTAAAATCAGTAAGTCCAGTGTGGGTACTGGGTAGCAACATTAGAACCACCTGAGAACAGAAATCGTTGGTTACAGAGCCCAACCCGGATCTTCTGAACCAGAAACCCCAGAACGAGAGAGCTCAGCAAACACCAGCTGACTAATTCCAATGAATGCTCCACTCTGAAGGCACGGTGGAATCCATCCGGTCAGGCAGCCTCCAATAGTGGTTTCTTCAACTCAGACAAGTGATTCTGTTTCCCCCCTTTACCTGTTTCTTTGGTAGTAAAGTAGAGCCATGAGAAAACAGCACAGCAGCCAATGAAATGTGTACTAAACATTAGCTACTATTGAGTGTGGGGTGTGACATCATAGCAGAGAGCATTTGCCTAACTGCATGTGAGGCTTCTGGTTCAATCACTGGCATGGGGAAGGGGGCTGTTACATATGTACTCATCGGCTGTATGTACACTGTAGTAACTTGTTACTCCAATCCATTCATTTTCTTTTCTGTTTCTGCAACACTGAAGATTAAACCCAGAGCCTCACATTTGAGGCAAGCACTGTTATCATCTGAGCTACATGCTATCTGATGCCCATGTATATGCCAACATATACATTTTTACCAGCTGATAACATTTAATAATTATTTTTAGCACTAATTCTCCATTGATAAGTTATAAAAAGGAAATTTCTAATAAGAAAAATTAACATGCAAAAATTTATTCATAATCAATGTTACATTGTTTGACTATTATAATTTCAATAATGTCAGAAAAAATTGCACAAGTGTAAATTATTACTCAGAGATAATGACTGTTTAAGAAATGGAAAGTTGGGGGTGGAGAATTAGCTCAGTGGTAGAGCAGGTCCTGGGTTCAGTCCTCAGCTGGGTGAGGAGGGAGGGTGGAAACTCTAAAGCAGTTCTGCTTAAAAGCAAGATGAAGAACCAAGTATCTATGACATTTCTGCAAACCAGCAACAAAACTAACAATAAAAACGTACTGGCTTTGTGGGAGCCTAGGCAGTTTGGATGCTCACCTTACTAGACCTGGTTGGAGGTGGGTGGTCCTTGGACTTCCCACGGGGCAGGGAACCCTGACTGCTCTTTGGGCTGACGAGGGAGGGAGACTTGATTGGGGGAAGGGGAGGGAAATGGGAGGCGGTGGTGGGGAAGAGACAGAAATCTTTAATAAATAAATAAAGATACAATAGGAAAAAAAAAACTTAGGACACTATAACAGTAAAGACAAAAATGTGGGAAATATAAAATAGATACAAAAATGTGTGAGGTTTCTCAGAGTGTGGTTCTGTGTGGTACGCTTTTCTAGTAGACACTGACACAAAAAGCAAACACACTTTTTGTTTTTGGATAAAGTGTATTTTTGGTTGCTTGATAAACTTTTTATTTTGGGCTATACCTGTAAGACAAAAATCATACTGAAACCTAGGCTATGACTTAGTTGAGTTTCAAGTTTCAAACAGAGTAGAGGTAAAGCAGGTTTAGTTTCTTTGCTGGTTTTTGAGACAGGTCAGTGAATCCCTGGCTGGCCTTAAACTCAGACATCCGACTGCCTCTGCCTCGCCAGTGTTGGAATTAAAGGCGTGCAATAAATAACATGCCCAGCAAAACAGGTTCTTCCAAAACAGATTTTCAACCCTATCTTAGTTCCTGGACTCTTACAGTCTCTGTAATAAAGATAGTGAGTGTCTCACATCTCACACCGACAGCTTACCATCCGCTTCCTTAAACCTGCTACGTCTTTTACCACAGGCTGCTGACCACTCGGATTCTACGTTCCCACCTCTCGGCCGTGAACCCTGCACAGCCCCCTTCCTGATCCCAGACCTCGATACTTTCTTGCTGCTAGACTAACTTTCTTGAAAAGAAACAGCAGTGTATGTTAAAGTTATAATTTTTCAAAGATTATTTTTATTTTTTGTTATGTGTTGTTCTATGTGTTAAAAGAGTGGGGGGCTACAAGTGTCAAGAATCCCCGGGCATGTGTGCTAGCGACCAACTCTGGTCCTTCAAGAGCAGCAAGTGCTCTCAACTGCTGAGCACTCTCTAGGTCCCAGCACTCATTTTTAAAGAAACCTGGGACTGCTTGAGCCTCTTAGGAGACTGAAGTGAAGGATCTTGTTCAAGGCCAGCATGAGCAAGGCCCTGTTATCTAAACAGTAGAGTGGAGTGGAGATGTAGCTAGTCTGTAGAGTATTAGCTGGCATGCACATAAAACAAGCATGGCTGCACATGCCCAATACTTGAGGGAGACACCAGCAATGTAACCCATGACTACATGGGGAGTTATACAAGGATTATGAGAATTTCACTGTTTTATATTTCTAATGAGGAGGTCTAAGCCTGAAAAAAGAATCATGTTTCTTTTCCATTAAAATAAAAATTAGTAAAACCTAGACTGGTCATGAATCACTTATTTTGGCATGGCTTAAATAAACAGATATTTAACTGAGGGGAGCAATCTAGGAATGAGAGGCAGGCTGGGCAGAGGACCGGAGCTTTCAGATCAATCTGTACCTTTCCCACTTGATACAAAACTGCTGTTTGATTACAAATGGCGGTACCACTGTCTGCCCTTAAATTACTATGGGTTTTTATGTACTAATATCACTGTCTTTGATAACACATAGCAGGTGCAGCATTTCTACTTGTAAACTACATGTGTAACATCTGCATACTAGTCTCATTATAATTCTGCCCACATTAAATACACACCACTCACTAGCTGTGTATACTGAAGGTCGCCTATGTGCCTGGTACTACTCAATGGGGGACAATAATCTGACTTAGGTACAAATGTTTGCAAAGCAAGCCTGAGAACCTGAGTCCAACCCTGGAGCCCTCTGACCTCCATGGGAGCACCCATGAGCACACACACAATGGATGAAAAAGAAATGAACCCCTAGGTGTAAAGTACTGAAAATATGACCTGATTCTAATAGGAAAACACTCCTCGGTGTAGGCTTTAATCCCTCCGAATGAATGCCAGTATGCATCTTAAGTAGACAGACAGGAGGCTCCCCTACTTTGATATGATCCTTTCTATCAGCAAACCATGGATCAGGCTAACCACAAATACACAGGTCATGGGAACCTGCTCTCCTTCCTCTGACGTCATCTTAATTCACAAAGCTTCCCCTTCAGACCTCTCTTAGCCTAGAAATACTGTCTTAGTCCAGCTTTTTAACAATATATAACATAGAAGACAGAATTAAAATTAAAATTAGTGAAAAATTGAAACTCTTAGAGAGAAAACAATGACAAATATAATTCTCTAAGTAGATATGCTTAAGAAAAATATAATTTATATGCAAAATAATCTCAAAAGTAACTCTACAAAATAAGTGGAAGAACATGGTGAAACTTAAAGACAATGAAATGCTTACTTGAAAGGGGAATTGACGATACTTCAAATATTCTGCAAGTATATCTAACATCCGCACCATCTGAGAAAAAATGAGCACTCGGTTGCCTCTTTCTCTTAGGCGAATTAACAGCTTGTCTAGAAGAATTAATTTTCCGCTACTACGGATTAAGTGCTAAAGAAACAATAAATTAAAACTATTACAACATGTGATAAAAATAAATAGCACAATGTTCCACTTAATATTGCAGTTGCTCCAATTATTTCCAACTGAGATTTTAAGTTTTTCATACTGCTGCAGAGAAACTTTAGCTTTCAAACTTCCTAGGACTTCCCGGCTTTCCTCCACTGTGCAATCCAGGCCACCCCGCCATGCGGCACTCACTCCACTCTGTCCTCAGCAGGAAAAGGTGCTGCATCGTTCTATTTGCTGCCACTTACACTATTTCTCCAAGTCTTAGCCAAAACAAACATCCATTTAAAAAAAAAAACAGCAATTAAATAATACTTTAAAGATCAAGCAAACATGTTCTTCTTAATTATAAGCTCCTCACCCTTCAATGCGCTACTGTGAATTACAAATGTCTTCTGGGTTCTGAGCTGCCATCCAACAGTAACGGATGGGGAGGAGCTACGGAGGCCAAGCCCTCTTAAGATCAGCTCCACCACACCAAGGACACACTAATGGATTTGTGTCTGATAAATCACTACAACACACTGGCTTGGAACACTATGCTTACAAATTACAATCTTAAAAGCTTTCATAAATATAAAAATAACCAAGATAATTATTTAAAAGAAACATCAGCAAAAGAGAGCTTCTAATATGTTAAATCACTGTGCCGTTTTAAACTAAAATATATATTTAAACTGAAATATATATTCTTACAATTCTGCTTTACCAAAAGTAATAATTAAAAGTTCTTACTTGTAAGGCCTCCTGTTTATTATAGAATTCATTATTATCTGGCGGTTTAATGAGGTAGCAATGGTTACAACATTTCTTTAGCTCCATCATAATGTTCAAAAAGCCTGAGGTACTGCCCTTGGAACCTTTGCTGAGGGCTTTGTAATTCCTAGTTAAAATCCATCTTCAAAACAAAAGCCACACAGACAATGATCAGCATCACCAGGACAAATCCTGAAAGCTTAAAAACAACACTAGCACCAAATCAAAATTTCGTCATTTTGAAGCTCACGATGAGATACAGATGGACTGAACTTTAAAATACAAAAACAAAAACATGAAAGCTTTACAAAGTATAATAGATACATTAATGCTTTTCTTGAGTTTTGTGAAGCAGTGGTCCACTTATCAATCCTCTTACAATTTCATTCCATCTGACCAGTTTTTAGAGCTACATCTTTTCCACAGATTACCTGCCCTCTCTAAACAGTAGTTATGTAGAGAAAAAAAACCACTCCACAAACTGCATACAATGCTCTCCAAAGCCTACTCTAGCTACCTATTATTAATAACTTCTTTTCTTGCAAACGAAAGGAAGTTTCTTAGCTTATAGAGACTTAAAGCGCCCCGAATATTCTTTATTTATTACCTTTCTTTTCTATCGGTTACTCAACATTTGCCTGTCCACGTGCAGTGCCTGATTCTGTAAGAGGCCTTAAAGACTCAACACCTATTTTACCGTATTTACAATTTCTCCGGTGTTTTTGGAGAAGATACTATAAAACTTTTTACAGAAATTGGTGGCAATCTTTCAGATAGGGTCAAGGCTAATTTGGGCATCAGTTAGGACTAACTGCACCACCACACCAACACCCCAGCAGGAAGTGCATACACAATTTACAACCGTATTTTATTACCATAGTAACAAGAAAAGTACCCAGAAGATGCATAAGTTTATAATAAACAATCAGTACTGAGAGAATTATGGGGGTTATATCTTTTTCCTTTTAACTTTTTCAAATTCTCTTTATTTTTTAATTTTCCAAACACAACCACAAATAATACTTAAGAATATTACCCTTTTCCACTATAAAATATTCCCTCCATAAATAAATCTAAACAAGCACCCGATCTACAGGAAATAAAGGGAATATTTTTAAATATTACAGAAATATACACTAGGATAAATCCACACCATGCAAACCTTACTCGGAAAACTGTTCTCCTTATCAAAGTAATTTTAAAGGGGTGGAGGGAGACCTACAAATGGAGCACTAATTGCCACAGAAAGTTTGAGGTAACACATACTGACATCAAAAACTTATAAAATTTTAAAGTGGGCTATTAATAGTATTTTTAAAAAATCATTAGGTACATGAAAATATGATTAAAAACTACCTCTAGCATGTGTGAAAAAAACAAGGAACTAGAGATAAAGAAAAACCCAAGTGGTAGTAAAGTCAAACTGAGTCACAGGTACTAGGGGTTCTTCTCGATGAAGGCCATGCCCAATAGAGCCCAGGCCTGCCTGGGACTAAGTACCAGGATGAACTTGCAATCTCAATCTTGCGCTGATAACCTCCCAAGTCTGCTAACTATGCACCACAACACCTTCAATTTAACTGTTTAAGATTCCAAATAGTTGTAAATATTTCAATAGATGCTAGGACATACTTTTGTTTTTATTCTTTGAAAAGTCACTAAATAAATTTAACAAAAAATTTACACAAAATAAGATTTGTTCATGTTTTTTTAAAAAAAAAATGGTCTAAAATTTTGTCTCGTTTCTTTAACTCTGTCAATTACCACAATTACTAGAACATGAGGCTATTGAAAGCTAGGAGAGCACACACTGATGTGTGAAGAATGTGGCCCAGAGGCTAGAGATGGCTCAGTAGTTAAGAGCACTTGCTGCCCTTGCAGAGGACCTGAGTTCAGTTCTCAGTACGCACACAGAAGTTCACCCATATCTGTAATTCGAGTTCCAACAGATCCTATGCAGTGTTCTGGCCTCTGGGAACCAGGCATGTACATGATACACATACATCCATGCACGCAAAGCTCATACACAAACCTTTTAAGACAATGATTTAATCTTGGACCCATCATTAAAGCTGCCTGCTAAGTAGCCTCAGAATGCACTTATTCTAAAGCTGAAGGTGTGGCCCACAGCAGTTGGTTCTGAACGGAGGTCTGGACTCAGAATGCACTTATTCTAAAGCTGAAGTGTGGCCCACAGCAGTTGGTTCTGAACGGAGGTCTGGACTCAAGCTTACTTGTAATATTGTTTCTGTAAAGCACTCATTTCCATCCTTAAAATTTGCTCAACCTTGGCAGGAAGAGATTTTTCCACATCTTTCTTAACTCTGCGTAACAGAAATGGCTCAAGCTCCTTGTGGAGGCTTGCATAACCATATTCTCTGCCTTTACCATGTTCTTCTTCAAAATCTTCCCATGAAGAAAACCTAAAAAATTTAAAGAAGAGTTATTGAAATTAGCAAATGTTAGAGCAAAAATGAATCAACTCTGAAAGTCTCCCACCCAAAAAGTCCCTCCTATATATACATTGACATATAAAAATATTTGTG
The DNA here is from genome assembly GCF_000317375.1 of Microtus ochrogaster. Taxonomy (NCBI): domain Eukaryota; kingdom Metazoa; phylum Chordata; class Mammalia; order Rodentia; family Cricetidae; genus Microtus; species Microtus ochrogaster. The sequence goes on from NC_022034.1 coordinate 2,903,453, forward strand.
TGAGTGTATATGTATATATGTATCTATATGCATATATGAGTATGTATGATCCAACCAAAGATACAGAATGCATACAAGGCTAACCTGAGCAACCTAGGGAGTCCCTACCTCTAAACAAGGGCTGGAAGATATAGCAGCTCATGAAACTGCTTCCCTAGCCTGTAGGATCTATGAGGCTCATCTTGCAGAACTGTACCAAAAAGATGAAATACATATTTTTGTAAGTTGTAAATCACGTGTGTGTGTGTGTGTGTGTGTGTGTGTGTGAGAGAGAGAGAGAGAGAGAGAGAGAGAGAGAGAGAGAGAGAGAGAGAATAAAGTTATAGTGACTATTCTTGGATTATATTCAAGAACACAAATAGTTGTCACTAAAATATTTCTCAAAAATACCATGTAAAGTTCAAGGCCTACTGAGAAAAAGAAATGTGTCTGTGACAAATTATTTAGCCTTTTCTAACCTAGTTGTCACTTTTAAAGTCAGATCACTAACACACTCTACGGGTACTGAAACTGACACTATTAAATATAAAGAACAATAGCTTTCTAGTTTTCCAAGCAAGCCATATATTGTACATGTGCCAAATCAATTAAAATGTTTTGGGCTAAAGAGAGGACACAACCGTTCAGAGAATGTGGTGGCTCTGAAGGAGAACTGGGGTCCATTCCCAGACTCCACATGGCAGCTCATTCAAGTTCTATAACTGTACTTGCTGAGAAATCAACACCCTCTTCTGGCCTCCTCAGGCACTGTATGTACATGGTGCACATACATACAGCAGAATTCATGCACATAAAATTTTAATGTATATACAGCAGTTTATGTCTAATAAGAATTTAAAAACTCAAATTACAAATTCAAAAATTATTCCACCCTATTTTTTTTCAGCTTTAATGATGTGGACCCAATGTCATTTAAATCACTAACTTGATTCCCTAAATTATTTCCCAACTGAATCTAATTATATGAAACTATGTTTATCCCAAGTTGTCTTACTTTTCTGGCATAATGAAGTGTAGCAATGACCAAAGCTCTTTCAGGGAGTTTTGTAGAGGGGTTCCAGTGATAAGAAGACGATGATTAGATTTGAAATCAATTAAAGTTTTATACAGCAGGGAATCATCATTTTTTAATCGATGTGCTTCATCAACACCTATAAATGCCCAATTTAGACCACCAAGGAATGCCTTAAAATGAACAAAAGAATAGTTAATAATTGGAGAAATAAGAATGCAAATTTAACGTTTTCATTTGATTTGAATTCAACATGCTAAACAAGAAAAATCAAAATTAGAAACTAAACCAGGCTGTGGTGCCGTACCATACACCTTTAATCCAAGAACTTGGGAGGCAGAGGTAGGAGGATCTCTGAGTTAGAGGCCAGGCAGGTCTACAGAGTTCCAGGACAGACAGGGCTATTACAAAGATAAACCCTGTTTCAAAAAAAATCAAAAATAAGTAAATGAATAAATAAAATTAGAAACTATCACTTTTAAATCAAAAATATTTTGCTGTGTGGTAGCATACGCCTTTGATCTCAGCACTCGACAGACAGATTTCTGAGTTCAAGACAGCCTGATCTACAGAGTCACTTCCAGGACAGATAGGGCTAAACAGAAAATTCCTACCTTAAGAACACAAAAAAACAAACTTAACTGTAATCCTCAAATCAAGTATCTTACCATACAAAATTTTTTACCAGATAAGACTAATTTAACCAATAGAAAATGGAGAATATTAATCTGTATTAGCAATGAGCAAAAGGGAAGGAAGCCTATACTACCATTGCAAAAGTTTATACAAGATTTTTAGCCCAAGTTCAAAGACGGTCTCTAAGAATGTCACCTTCAAACGGTCATGTTCCAAGTGTTAATCACATGACTTCTGTAAACAGCAAGTTTTTAATACATAAACTTAGGCCTCTTGAAACTTGAAAGAGTCAAGCCTGATCCTGCTATCAACAGCTGTGTGACATAGACAAGTTCAGGATGTTCTTTGAGAACTGACTTTTCGATCAAGTAGAAACAGCAGATATAAACATGCAAGAATTCAATGAGACAACAGCTGTAAA
>NC_022034.1:2906257-2925059 GCF_000317375.1 Microtus ochrogaster
AAACCCTGTCTCAAAAAACCAAAAAAAAAAAAAAAAATGTAAAACTCATTCTCAGCTCAAGGGTCATTTAAAAAATAAAAGCCCCAAGGTTACAGTTTCCAGACCTGCTCTAAGACTTAAATAACCTTTCATTCTGACCACAAAACATGATACAGGAAAAATGTCACTAAACATAAAATACTAACACAAGTAATACATACCTTATCCTTCAATAAAATTTCATAGGTTGTTAAAAGTATATTAAATTTTAATCGTTTGGTCTGGGGATGCATCCATTCATGAGTTCTTATCTATTATGAAATTTTAAGGACAAATATAAGAGAATCATCAAGTGAATTGTATTTCTACTTAATATCTAAAATGAATTAAGTCATTTAAAATACACACAAAAAGATATATGTAATAAAAGTAACTATTTATAAAAGCCAACATTAGGTATGCTGAACTAAAATCTTTTATTAAATGGAGCAAATCTAATTTTATTACATTCCCTTCACTAAAGTAAAGTTCTCACATTTGGTGAAACAACTCACTTAGTAAATATTACAGAATATTATTTTCATATGTGTTACATTTGTTTGTGCTGTGGAACATTTAATGATGCAAAGATGTGCTGCAATCTTTCCTGTTGCATCTGTTTAACTCTGTGAAGCTCTGTTACTCTGCCTGTCTAAAACACCTGATGGTCTAATAAAGAACTGAACAGCCAATAGTGAGACAGGAGAAAGGAAGACAGGGCTGGCAGGCAGAGAGAAATCTGGGAAGAAAAATATAAAAGAGCAGGATGAAGAGGAGGTTCGGCCACCCAGCTATACAGCAGCCACAGAGTAAGAAGTATAGAAAGGGATGCAGAAAAAGAGAAAGATAAAAGTCCAGAGGCAAAACATAGACAGGATAAGTTAAGAAAAGTTGGCTAGTTAACAAGCCAAGCTAAACTGGACATTTGTGAGTAAGAGAAGGCTACGTGTGATTTATCTGGGAGCTGCGTGGCAGGCTCCCAAAAGAGTCAAAAAGCAAAAATAACCAAAGACAAGAAACATTTTGGATGAAATATGACATAACTGCGAGGAGGATGAAATAAGATCAGCACCAGCTACCATGGCAAACCTTGAGATGGGCATATAGGATGTTCAATGCAGCCTGCAAACTATTCATCAATATTTGAAATTTTTCACAAGAAAAAACTGTAATTTGTATATATTCACAAATGTCCATGTGTGCATGTGGCACAGGTCTACAATGCTAGAGCACGAGACGCTACGACAAAGGACTGGGAGTTCAAAGACAGCTTGGACCTCACAAAAAGATAACAGTTTTGTGTGTGTTTGTGTATAGAGAGAGTGCATATCAAATAAATAAATATATATATATACCTGAACCAGGAATGATGTTTAAATTCACTGTATTTATTTATTGTGCTTGTACAGCTGGATGTGTGGAGGCCAGAGGACAATTTAAGGGAGTCGCCCTCTAGCCCCGTGGGTGCTGTCAGGCTGGGTGGCAATCACCTTTACCCCCTGGCATCTCACAGCCCCACAACTTCATTTTTATTATAACCAATTAGCCATGTGATAGGCACTTGTTTGTAGCAAATTACATGTTAGAATTAAAACTATGGAGACCAAACATAAAATGATAAAACACTTATACTCAAAGATAAATGTCTATCCTCCTAAGCTTATGGGAAAACAACTTACCATATTTCTGCTGTTAATGTCACCTAAGTAAACCACCGCATTCATCTGAGATGCCCATGTCTGAATCTCTCTTTGCCAGGAGGTGAGAGTGGAGAGCGGCACAACTAACAGAAAAGGGCCATACAGTTGGTGCTCGTGGAACAAATAGTTCAAGAAGGAGATCGTCTGTATCGTCTTTCCAAGTCCCATCTCATCAGCAAGTATGCAACTATTTCCTCTACAAAGTTAAAAACAAAAAACCGTGTATGCACAAAGGCTAAATTAATAAAGAACTGTTATATGACGTGTACACTGAAACTCTAGTAAGTATTTTATGCAACATCTCCATAAGCAACATACAATGATAAATACAAGTATCACTAACATTATAGGAAACATAAAATGAATAACTAACACTCTTAGCTCATTAAAAAGACAATATTACAATTCTTCTAGCAGTAGTAGACCACAGATATGTTAGAAGTGAAAAGACTGAGGAAGAACAAAGTGAAAGTACAGCTAAAATGAACCTAAAAAGGTGTGTACTCAAGACAGGAGCAACAGGAGACGGGAGAGTTGGTAACGGAGTGGTTCTTAGAAAAAAACTAGGGTATGAAGAAATACTCCAGGAAGAGCGTAGGTGAAAACATAAACAAATTTTCCAGTTGAATAAAAACATTTCAAATAAGCTAAACTCAGACTTTATTAGCAGAAATTATCCCTAAATTATGTACTTATAAAAACATATAATTCTTACTCCTCCTGTTTCTCTGGTGCACCAATAAACCTCCCATGTCCTTCCTCATTACCAACTCTGTGCAATGCGACATCAGTAAGGGAACTGGCTCCCTGTGCCTTTACCAACTGCAGCTTTCTGTGCCTTGTGAAGGAGGCATAGGATACTAAGCAGAAACAATCTATATGTACATCCAGGTGATGAACCCCTATAGTCCAGGCCTAGCACCTGAGATGAAACAGGAGGATCATCCTTGGCTAGGACCATGAGACCCTGCCTCAAAACCAACGTGGAAAAACAACTAAAGGACATCCTTAAACAGACTGAGAAATTAAAGGAAGAAAGTAACTTATCAACAGTCATAATGTATTCATTGACCTGCTTTGCTACTGTGTTTCAGGCTGTGGAAATCTCTGATGCCTCTAGGTGGTTATTGGAGAACACTGACAAGTGAGTTAACCTTTAAAGGAAGAACCTGGTAACCTGTAAAGAAATGGAAGGGGGAAGTCTCACTCTCTCATTGTAAATACATAACTCAGAATATACTTACTTGCACCAAGAGTGAGCAAGCCAATTTAAACCATTTAGCTGATAGTCTCTCAATTCTAAACCCTCATGTCCTCCAATATAGGATGGTTGCTTCTTCAGAGCTACAAATCTTGGTCTTTGTTTCAATACCTTTGATCAGAATAAACATCATTAATACGTAGAATTACTTAATATAAGAAATCATGCAAAAAGAGATAAATGCCTATCTTTCATCATAAGCATTAACATTTATTTCAAATCATTCATTTCAGAGGTTCCATGATTCAAAATGCCTGGGAGTCACGCACAATGGTATACACCCATAACCCTCCTGCTCAACAGAGGAGACAAAACACGAGGCATGAGAATCCTCAGGTGAACATGGGTAAGATAACAGAATCCAGCTCAAAAATCAGAAAACAGTTTCATCAAATCTACTACTAACCAATCATACACCCCACTATCTGATAGCGTTTGTGTACACCACCTCTAACTTCTTCTTTTTTTTCTTTTTGGTTTTTTAAGACAGGGTTTCTCTATAGCTTTGGAGCCTGTCTGGAACTAGCTCTTGTAGACCAGGCTGACTCGAACTCACAGAGATCCGCCTGCCTCTGCCTCCCGAGTGCTGGGCTTAAAGGTGTGCGCCACCACTGCCCAGCTCACCTCTAAATTCTTGCTGGCAATAATATTCCACATCTCCTGGAAATGCCAGTACTCAAACAGAACAAAAATATGTATGTATCTGATAATTCATTTGTACATGGCTACTCTCTGATTCCAGCAAGAATGCAAAGTAAAATATTTCACCTTCCTTTTTTTGCTGTTTTTTTTTTTTTAGGAACAAAAAAATTACAAAGGGAATTCAGTTCCCATATATACACAGGCCAAGGAAGGAATGTCACATTCATGCATCACCATTGCTCCAATGTAATAAAGTACTATGTAAACTTAAAACTAAACTAACACTAATTTTCATGTAAACTATTTAAGCTTCAAAAGTCCCGGGAAGGTAGTCCTAGATAGTTTCTCATGAGCATGTGCAACTCCAGGCTCGCTTCCCAGAGCAGGATTTGCTGCTTTGCACCCAAACATACCCTTCCAACGTCAAGGGGAATGATCTCTGCTCAGCCTCCCCACAACATCATCCTTACCACCATTTATCATATTTTAAACAAATGTCACTTGAGGAATCTCGGTTTCTCTAAAAGGAATATCTCCATATAGGCTTGTAACACACACATTCGCATTCATTAAAAAGGTCAGTACTCACTTTGCAATCTTTAAAAGGAGTAGTTTTTGACTGATTCCTGCTAAAATATTCATCGATGCACGTCTGAAACTTTTTGGAAATGAGAGCTCCATCCTCCCAGCTGCACTCTGAGTATGGAAGCCCCTGCCATTTGCAATAATAATCAGGAAGACCAGCTGCTGATTTTTGATTGGAATGAGCTGTGAGATGAATCAGGTATTCATTGTATTTATATTTAATTACATGAGAGGCATACTCAGTAAAGGCTACATGAATGAAAATTAAGTCATCTACATTGCAATACTTTATTTTGGTAAGACCAAGCTACTGCATTTTATGAGTAAACAGTAAACTTCTGATGTTTGCTTACATGACTTCAAGCACAGGTAAGTCTGAAGGCAGGTTTGGGAGTATACACTTGCAATCCCAGCTGCTCAAGAAGCTGAGGTACAAGAATTCTGAGATTGAGACCATCATTGGCAACATAATGAGATCCCATCTCAAAAACACAGATAACATTTATCAAATTTATTTAACTACTAACCAATTATACGCTCCACTATCTGATACTGTTTGTGTAGATCATCTGTAAGTTCTTGCTGACAATTATAATATTCCACATCTTCTGGAGAAGCATTTTTCAGCCTGAAAAATGTTAAAGCAACAACAGACTTCAGATTTTCCTCTAAACAACTTCATCTTGCTGACAGTTATTCTTAGACAAGTTCCCATTGTGCCCTTTAATGCTGTAAACCAAGTCTAAACAATGAGGACACAAAAACTGGGACAAAAGACTTTATTAGTAGTTTCTTTCCTTTAGGGATGAACTCAGGGCCTGGCACACTATAGGTAAGCACTCTAATACTAAGCTTACGCCCTGACCAACATCACTTGTTTTCAAATTTACAAATTCGTAGTAGTATAAAACTGTGTGATTCTTATAAAAGACAAATTCAAACCTGAATATTCCTAAAACATTCACCCTGAGATAAAATAATAAAGACTATAAAATATTTCAGGCTGTCATTTTATTCTTAGTTACATATTTCTTAATACCAAAAAGCTTAGTTAATTGTAATCTTCAACTATTTTAAAAAAATTTTTTTTACCATCTTTTTGTTTCCTGATCTTTTTTCTTATAATTATCCAATTTTTTCATCCCTCTAACATTCTGCTGCTTGAGGGTTTCTTCTGTCTCCCAAGTGTTGTGGATGTGTGACCATCCTTTCCATTTAATTAAATACTGTATGTCTCCTGGCTCTTTGTTTTTTTCAAATCCTGCATTGGGGTCACCATCTGCTTCAACAGCATAAATGGTTGTAGTAGCACCAGTAGCTAAAGGCAAAAGAAAAATCCATGTAATTCTGTTACAGGGTCATTTTCTTTCAAATACGAAGTTTCAAGAGTGTGTGTATAAAACTACTCATTAGGTAAACAAACTATTAAAATATAAAAAAAATATGGGAAATTATATCACATAGAAATAAAGGACACTCAACATTTTGAAGTGAAGATTTATCTAGCTCAATTCTTCGTTCTCTTGAGCTTTAAAAATAGGGAAAGCAGGGGCTCCTCAGGCAGAAGCTCTTGCTCTCAAGCTTGATAACCAATGTTCTACCCCCAGGACTCACATGACAGAAGGAACCAACTCATACATGTTGTCCTCTGGGCACCACAGACCCATACACATGCGCATACACTAAATAAATGCAATTTTTTTTAATTAAGAAAAACCAATTTTTCAAAATAGAGCGAGATACTCAACAACGCACCCATTAACATACAGTAAGTAATATTTGCAAATTGCTATTTTAATTATTTTACTTTCCAGTTATATTAAGTAATAAGAAGCCCATATATATTCAAGACAGTGGGGGACGGGGAGACTGTCCAAAACAAAAAAAAATTTCTTTAGGTTGAAAGCATATAAAGAGAAATAAATGATTTAAAACGTAAGAAAAATATAAATCTATTAAGTTAAAAATCTTCCCACTACCTAACAAAGACTGTGTAATAGGGACATTTTCAAAGACACATGGGCCAAGCAATGTATTGTATACTTGAAGCAAATAAATAAAATAGATGAAAATTCACTTTCTTTGCTTTCCACACAAGAAAGTCTTTAGGAAATACTGTCCTTTGGTAAATATTTGCATAAGCAAACCTTTTTGCAACCATACCTCCTCTCCTCCCAAATCTGCAATCCATAAACCTTTCTATTGTTTCAAACTCCTCCTCCTCAGGTTGAGGAACATCCTCTCCACAGACTTCCAGCAGGTCATCAGAGTCTGTTTTCATGTCTTCATCTTCCTTGTAGCTCACATTGACCGTGGCTTGGCGGCGAGAGCTTCGTTTATCATTATCATAATCCTCATCATCCTCATCTTCAGACGAATCAATCTGTCTCTTTTTTTGTCCAAGAATTTTTTTTCCATTTTTTGACTTAGATCTGGAGAAAGGAAAGAGGAAAAGCAAGTGTTTACAGAAACACTAGCATAAAAAAATTTTAAGAAACTATACCAAAAACAAAAAGAGGAAGCCCTTCTCTAAATGACAGGCTACTATTCTTACCTGCTCTGAGGTTTCCTGCTTTTGACTTTGTTTTTTGGCTCATAGTCAGATTCTGTTTCATCACAGCTGCTTTTCTCTCTCTCGTCTTCAGATTCTGAATCTGAACCAGACTGAGATGGGGATCCTGAGCCAGACATCTGCCAATCTTCACTGTACATAAAACATTTTTATTTATGTATTAATCATAACATTACTAAAATACAAACATGATCAAAACTAAATTCTATTCCATTGAATCTAAAGAAAACTACTGCTTTGAGCCACACTGGAAAATAATAAATCCCAGTAGAGTAACAATGAGAAGTACTTTGTGAAGATTTCTCTTGTAACACCACAAAGTTTTACTCTTCATTTAAACCTCAAATGAAAGAATACTACATGAACAGTTACAAGTTTGTATACTATACTGTTCTTTAAACAACAAAAGGGATTCTAGCCCCTCTCATTTTGATTTTTCAGAGACTGTAATTTCTAAAAAGCACATCCTTCCTGTGCAGCAGCAGTGGCTCAGCACGGTGAGGTCTAGGCCATCCAGTCACGCTGCGCTGCATTCGCCACCTGCATCACGGGGCGGCTCAGTGGAGCCCACACCTGCAGTGCTTTGTTTTGTCTGCACACGAGGGAATTAGAACTTTGAGCACCCACACACGGGATGACCCTTCTCCAGAAGAGTAGCCTGCACTGCAGTGAACTTAAACACAACAAACGACTTACAGGCTGAAAAGAATAAAAAATCCTATCCTCTTATGTGCATGGGCGTTCTGTCTGCATGTATGTCTGTGCACCAGAGGCCAGAATGGCATGTCAGATTCCTGAGTCTGGAACTGCAGACTGCTGCTCGCCACCACATGGGTGGTTATTGGGAACTAAAACCATTGTCCTCTGGAAAAGCAGCCAGGGCTCTTAACTGCTGAGACATCTTTTAGTCCGTAACTGATTTTTAGATAATAGTATGTGTTCTCTATGAAAAAAAACCTTCATTATAGAAGAATATAAAACAGACACTAAGCCACCCCAACAGTACAACTCAACCAATATTTAACAAATAATAACGTTTATCTTTCCTATTTTAGTCTACTTAGTTTCTTTTCAATCAACATGCATAGAAAAATATTGGGACTACTTGGTAATATTTTGCAATTATTATATAAAGCTCAGATGAAGGATACATATTAGATTCTTATACTTGGGCATCCTTAATAAGAAAATCTAAAATCTTGAAACTTTTAAAAAGATTCAGATTTGAGATTTTAGGAGTTTGAAGTTTAGGTTTCAGGTAACCAAGAGGTAAAGGATATGCAAACACTACTAAATTTGCTAAATTCTAAAACCTCAAACCTCTCTGGCCACAAGCATATGGTAACAATATACAACCTGTACTGTACCCTAATTCAGGGAATGTTTTTGTTCCACTGCTTGATATACGCTACATAAATTGTGACTATGACCAGACACACATAACATCAGACCATGAAGCAACATAGAAGCCAATTATTTTGATCTTTGGGTCTTTTTAAGAGCATGGATCCTAAAAGGAGCCTTATGTAGGACACATGGAAACAATTTTTATACTCAATCAAGATCACACATCAGCCCAAATTACTGTTATTATGGGCTCAAATCCATGCTAATTGCAAAATGAACAGCTCGACAAAAGATTTAAGCAGGCGAGAAGGCACCAGAGTTGAGAGTACATCAGAGTTTTCACTGAAAACCCGAACTCAGGGCAGCTCAACGCTCTTCTGGCATGTGTGCAGCCTCGTGTTTGATCACACAAATCCATAAAACAGATCAGGGAAATCAGATACAATGCACACATCAAAACAAAGATAAAACACAAACTACATTATACAAAATACACCTAGTATTGGGCATGCCTATGAGACGGAGAGAGAAACAGAAGAGATCCAAAGACACAAAAACAGAATTTCCATAAACTAAGTATGAATCTTAACATTATAAACATTCAAACACTGTGAGAAATAGTAAACAGGATGAACTGGCATGGTAGTATATGTCTGTAATCTTATAACTTGCGGGACTGGGGCAAAGGCAGTTATAACGACTTTCTAAGTGGGTGCTGCAGAAGGAAGTGAATTCAAGTGTAGATGAAATGTATGGGTAATAATTCACACCACAACCACATCAATCCATCATCCTACAATCTTATGTGCTTTCCTCCCAAGTTTAGAAATATTTGGAAAGTAGTATTTTGATAACTTAAAGTTGATCTTTAATCTACAAATATATAGGGATGGATAGGTTACAACAATAAAAGAACTGGTATAAAATAGACCTCAAATGGTTACAGAAAGCAAATGTTTAGGCGGTGGACTAAATTAACTTCAAAAATACCATGAGCTAAGAATTTTAGAAACTACTTTTGGAAAGAAAATTTACGAAGAAGAAATACAACACCATAGCATTTCCCAATTGAACAAAGTCACATACTCCTTATGTTTTTTCCTCTTCACCTCACTGGAGGAGCCATCCGAGTCTTCACTGCTAGAGGAATCCTACAGAGAAACAAGGGCAGTGGCAGTTACTCACACTCTAATCTAACCAAGTTAGCAGTTTCACTTGCTATGCTAGTTAGACATTCATTGTGCTAATACCTGTAAAGCCTTCTTTTTGTTCCATGTTGTTTTATTTTATTAGCTTAAAGTAATTAAAAGCATCTTTATTACAAATTAAGACAGTGAAATTGAGAACGTAAAATAACATCGCTATTTTGTAAAGATTCAGACCTAGTATCCTAGACATCATTTACTACTATTGCAGATTACAGAGTCAATAAAATCTTGAATTGATTTTTTTTCTTAAATGTATTTGAAGAAACATTCAAGTATTCTTGTCAATACATAAAAACATGTTTATTCTTTTAAAGTCTATTATCTTAATATAATATTTCAATAATTTGGGGTTACTCAGTAGCCAATATGAAATAAAATGTAACCATTGATAAACAAATGAAAAAATTTGGTATGTACACACAATGAAATACTATTTAGTCACACAAAATAAGGAAATGCAGTCATTTGCAGCCAACATAGATGAAGACGGAGAGCATCAGCTGAAGTGAAATAAGGTTCTCACATACAAAAGCTAAAAAGCTGCTTTCAGAGAAGTAAAAAAAGAAAATAAGTGGTTTCAGAGCCTAAGAGGGGCCAAGGAGGGCTGAAAAGATGGTTAATGGGTACAGGGTGCAACTGTGTAAGAAGAATTTGATGCTGTCCTGCACAGCAGGATAGCTACAGTTCATGATAATCAGTAATTTTAAAGTAGCCAATAGAAAAGGTTTAGAATGTTCCCAACACAAAGGTTTTGAATGTGAAGCAACAGGCATTCCAAGACCCTTTGTCTAATACAGTATGTGCACTCACTGAATGTCAGAGGATGGGATGTGGTGACAGTCAATAGAGTACTGCCCCATGCACAAGGCCTAGCAATGGGAAAAATCTTGTAAAATAAATAAATAAATAAATAAATAAAATTTAAGAAGTGTATTGACACCAGACATACAAATACATACACTGACAGAAAGTAAAGTAATCCACAGTAGGATATGTACATAGTACTATATTGTATATAGACTAAATATTAATAAATTCTAACAACACAAACCAACTGGGAATTCTTCAGATCAAGACACCATGTGAATGGGTACAGAGGTGCACTGGTCACAAACTAGAGTCAATTCAGAAAAGAACACTTCCATCAGATTGCTTACAGGCGAGTAACTGATATGGTAGGACTAGTCTAGGAACATGTGCTATCAACCTAAAGAGCAACCCAGTAAGCAGCATCCTCCATGGCCTCTGCTTCAGTCCCTGCCTCCACATTCCCCTCCTGACTTCCCTTCAGGACAGACAGTAAGGTATAAGATGAAATAAACCCTTTCTCCCCAAGCGGCTCGTGGTCAGTGTTTATCATAGTACTAGAAAGTAAACGAAAACAAATCCAAGCTCATATTTTGTACAGAATTAGTATGTCTTTATGCACTGAAATACGCGTGGCTGTACATATGGGTACAATATTGGGAATGGGATGCTAAAAGGCCTCCAAGTCATGATCCTTTTGCTTCAGCCTCGCAAATTCTAAGATTACAGATACACACCACCATGCCAATTCACTCTACTTAATATTTCTTGAAATTTCAGCTTTTGTTTATTTAGTTTTTAACCTGAAAGAGTATTTTTCTAGTTATGGTAGGTTGGTCTCAAGCTCATATGCCAGTGAACTCTTAACTTAGAATCTACCTTGCTTCACCCTCTTGAGAGCTGGGACAGCAAGCTGGTACCACCAAACCTAACTATTTTGTTTTGCTATGATGAGCAAATGCACATAAAGGTCCCATTAATTATTTCTGATTAATCTCTAAAAGTAAAAATATTGGTATAAAAGAAAAAGATGTCTGTACGCTCCAATCCATGACACTGTAACTAAACACAGGACCCTCCTATTCATGCACAGCACCTGTATTTAGTGAGCGGCTGTGTCTACTTCTCAGCAGCAGCTGGCAGTGAACTCACCTCTTCTGATCCACTGTTAGATGAAGCTGGATGTGGTGGCTGCGGCTGCGGCAGCTGCTTCTTAAGCATTGCCGATCTCTGAACAGCCAGAATACTAGGGTTAGATTTCCAAAACTGTACCAGAAACACAAACCAGGGAGAACTGAAATGTAGTGAAAACTATAGTTCAAACATTTACACCCCCAAACTAAATTATTTTCCTCACTCATTATATAAATGCAGTGTTCCTGCAAAACAATGAAAGAAAATGCAGGGCTCCAAGTGAATATGAGAAATGTATGGCATGTTGATTCTGTATATAGTAATCATCATGCTCTTGGTGCTCCAAATGTTATTTTCCAAAACTAAGTGGTAATGTGCTCTATCACTCTCAATCACTGTGTGGTTACCTATGTTCGCCTGTGTTAGATGAAGGTGAAAAGCCAAAGACAAAATATAAACCACGTCGCTGAGCAGTTTTGGGGGTGATGGTAGACTGGGAACTCCCCATCCACAAAGATGCACATGATTTAAATTTCCGGCCCAAGCATCTTAGCTCTTCAGGACTGGTACTGAGCACCAGCATGCACTGCCATGAAGATGGACACGTTAGTTATCCATACACTTGTTCCCAACCTCACCCTAGCCTTCCAGTAACTGTCGGGGCCTCCCCTGACTAGACATCTGTCCAAGAACGCAGTTTCCACCCTTGGTGTCTGTGCTGCTAGAAACCAATCCACAGTTTTCTGCATGTCAGGCAAGGGTTGTACTACTGAGCTGCACTCTCAGTCCATGACTCTTTCCAGCTACAAAATTTAACTTCTGTCTTAAAGAGGCAGACGAGGCTTCCCTCTTGTATGCAGGTATTTTATAGCCATCTGCTTCTCTTTTAAGCCAGTTAGTTAAGGTATATGGCCACAGCTTCTGATTCATGAGAAATAAATCTGTCTATTTTTTCCTCAAAACTCTACTTGTGATGTCAACTGCGTAAGTTTTTCCAAAGTAATAAAAGAACCCTACTTTACACTGAATTACCTCAGCTCCATCGACTTTTGGTGGTTTTGCTTGGACTTTGTTCTCTTGGGATGTATCTGACTCAGACTCTGACTGACTTCCTGAGTCAGAACCAGAATCAGAGTCGCTGCTCCCAGATTGGCTGCTGCTTCCACCACTGCTGCTGCCAGAACTTGAGCCGGATCCAGAGCCTGATGCTGACCCAGAATCATCTTCCGACTGGCTACAAGTTGGAAATAGAAGACTTGAAGCAAAATTCAACAGGAATTTAAGTTCTCAGCAGAAAGCTACACATACAGTTTAATACTCCAATTATCTGTGGCCCAATGCAAAGGGGCATGTCCATTTAGAGCAACAGACATACATATCTGTAAGATTATAATCTCTCTCAAATATAATGTGCCAGGCCTACCAAGTACAGGATCCTGAGCTAGAAACTAGGAAGACAAGATGTTTAAGTAATAGTGCGAAGCCCCTTTAAGAGACTAGCCCTGTGCCTGGAGAGATGGCTCAGCAGTTAAGACCACTGGCCATTCTTCCAGAGGTCCTGAGTTCAATTCCCAGCAATCACATGGTGGCTTACAACCATCTGCAAAGAGATCTGATGCCCTCTTTTGGCCTGTTGGCATACATGCAGTCAGAACACTATGCATAAAAGCTAGCTAGCCAAATAAATAAATGACTAGAGAGAGAGACAGACCGACAGACAAACAGACTAGCCCTAACAGTTTAAGTTAGGAACTATATAAAGAAATTAATAAATGTGTTGGGAATGCTTACTACAGTAGCTAGAAGATAAACTCATTTCTGGTTTTTACTTGAAAAGAAGTAAAAAGATTATTTCTGTCAATGTGTAATGCACTTGGGAGGCTGAGGTAGAAGGTGCTTGCTTCCTGCCTTCTGTAATTTTCAAAAATACCACCAGATGGCACAACTTATTGACAGACTATATTAAAACTATTTCTCCAGAAGGACCTATAATAGACTTGTAAAACAGAATAATAAGTTTCCAGAAAGGATTTTTATTCTACAAATTAAAAGCATGCTAAAGATTAACAAATATATCTGCTGCTTTGGAAAATGTAGCAGAATTTTATTTCATAAAAACACAAAGCAGAGCTCTGCCTCCAGTCAGACTCATGGTTGTGACGCTCCCACAGAACTGCTCTCTTCTCTCCATCCCCACCCTTCCCACCATTATTTCCCTCCCCAAAACATACAGTTCCAAGACCCCCAGATATCACTTACTTGAGACAAACTTAGCAATTCCATTAGAGAAATTTTTTTCCTGACCATTTTATTTCTCTATTAACTCACCAGATAAGAAAAATCATTAATTCAAGTAACTTTACTGACCCATATGGCAGAACCAGAGAGACTGAAATGGCACAAAGTTTTTACCATCCAAAGACTTCTACCTTGAGGTGGCTATGTAAGCAGATAAGCTTGTTCCTGTGCTACGTTTACATGTTTATAACAGCTGATCTAGACATGGTCAGGTTTGGTAAAGCAATTAAGAATGCTTAATAAAAAGTACTGTTAAATTTATTCTTCACAGGAAAAAAAAACCAATAGGAAAGGTCTTAGATTGTTACTCTTTGGGGTGCTTATCTTCACTAAAGCACACAGCATAAAATGTGCTTCCCTAACATATAAGAGCCCTGAGTTTGATGCCAGTAATAAAACTGGGCAAGTGAAGCCTGCCTGTAAATACTAAGGAGGTGGAGGAGGTAGGAGATCAGAAGTTGAGTGACATCCTTGGTGACAATTTGAGACCTAACATACTGTCTCCATAATGAAAACAGTGGACGGGTGATGGAATTTAGGGCAGAGGCTCTAACAGGAGTCCTCTTCCTGCTCAAGTCATGGTGCATGCTTACAAGCATTGAACTTTGGTATCAAAGTCCGAAGTAGCATACTGAATTGTTCTTCAGTGGAATAAAGACTGTGCCAGTATGGGGAGGAATTCTGGTGGCCAACTGCACAATAAGGTAACTACAGAACATAGTGATAATGATACACTTTACACTACAGGGGCAGACAGACTATCATTTGAAGGATGCATAACTTGAACTTAATTAAAAGTGCACATCAAACAAATACAAACCGAAATATATACTATATTAAGTGACTGATGTGTAGTACTCAAAGACAATTTAACAAACAGCTGTTCCAGACTAAAAGAGATAAAGACACATAGCCCACTGTATGTGACCTTAGTCTGCATACTAACGACCGGGGTGACTGACCAAAACGGAACAGAAATGGAAACGTCCTGAGCATGCTGACTCATGGGTTTAGGTCAAAAAAAACCACCTCAATCTTAGAAAGGGTATACTAAGTTAATGTGCAAGAGGCAAGATTCTCATAACCTATTTCCAAATTACAGAGAGACAGACAGACACCACAGCACAAAGTCCCTGGAACTAAGTATGAACCCAAGACAACAGAAATGTGGGGCTGCTCTTCCCAGGAGGCTGCCCAGTGCAGGTGACTCAATGAAAAGAGGCTCATTATTTGGGATTTTATGACTTTCCTTCAATGTGGCTAACCCAGTCCTCGGCTCTCATCTGTAGGTGCCTGTACATCCAATTACTAATGCACTATACTCACTATGTAGGAAATGGAAGTGGTCTAATGAGCGTTAATTAACTCACAAATGAATAAGGCAATGTGGAACATACATACAGAATAATATCTGCAGGAAAATGGGTGGAACTGGAAATTATACTGTCAAATAATAGACACAAAAGGACAAATACCACATATTTTAATTTTTGTACGTGCAAATGTGCGTGGGTAAGTATAGGAGTAGACAGCAGGTCTAGAAAAGCAATCGTGGGAGTGGGGAGAGAGTGTAACAGTATACATGTGGCATGAAAATAGAATGGGGATTGTATTATAGGAGTGGTAGCAGAAGCAAGGTGTGGTCAACAAAAACAATGTATGAAAATGTGAGAAAAGATTTATTATTTTATGTCAATTAAAAAGTAAATCTCACTGTGTAAAAAGTAGTATGGTTTTTCAGAAGTAAAAGTCAAAGTAAATCTTAAATAAATAAAATATAAAAGTTTGTAGCCAGAGCAGAAGAGTAAGATGCTCAACATTCCCATCAAAGACCAATTCTCTTCCAGCATCCCCTAGAACACTGAAACAGTCAACGCTGTCAGCTTGAGCACTAAGAAAAAAGATTAACATTCTATTAACAAAGACACTAAAATCATTTTAATTTATTTTAATATTAACTTTTTCAAAGAGTTCTGTGTGGCTATATTCCCTGATTAAATCCTCATGAATTCAATAAGTAAAATTTTATGATTCTGCATCTATGAATTGCCTGACAAAAATGGTTTTCAAATTCTATCCTTCATCAAGATGGACATTCCACTCCAGTTCTATACTGTGGGTGCCTGGGATCCATCCCACACTTGAAGGTGTGAAAGGCTTATGTTTACTGCTTGGCTAAAAAGTCTAAAATGCGAGCTTTGTTGTCCTATTTATCCCACTGAATCTAAACTCATTCTCTCTCTGCTTTGCAATTTAAAAACCTACCTTCCTTCAGCTCTTGACCTGCATGCCTTTTTCCATACCTCTTAGCCAGTCTACCCTTCTGCCTAGAAAGCTACTGCTCCAGCCTGCACTTCACCCTGCACTCCCCACACGACTAACATACCAGGACAGTGCTGGCTTAGCAAATACAGTCCTACTTTTAAGCACCCTACCTACCAGACTAGGGATATTTTATGAATTAACGCACTGCTAATACTATACCTCTACAACAATAACAACACAAAATCTTGAAAGCACACACAAGTTTTCATACACCTTTTTCATAGGAGACAATCCTTCCTGTTTCTTTAAGGAGAAAATTATTTTCTTTAATTTTTGTACAGTAAGATTCTCAGTTCTAAACCCAACCCAGTCCTATTCTACAGTTCTGTGACCCTCCAAATATCCTACAGGCTACCAGGTTTGCTCAGAGCGCTCTCCTTCTGGCTCTGGCTTTGCATTCCCCTGTGTTTCCAGCACATCTAAGTTCTTTCAAGTTCAGTTATACATTGGTCTATTTTATTTTCACATATTTAAGGGGAGTAACCAAGAGTCAACATTCACATGAGTTCAGTCCACCATGGCAGAATGATAACCCTTTCTCTATACTTTCCATTCAAATCAGTCCTCTGAAATAAAGAATATAAAATTCATCTTTAGCACATGAAAAATAACGAATTACCTCAATGTTAGCACTGACTGGTAGAGGCAGAGGCAGACAGAATTCACACCAGCTTGGTCTACAGAGTGAGTTCAGGACAGCCAAAGCTACACACAGAGAGAAGAAAATCCTGGTGTTGGGGAATAACAATAACAGCTATTAGATTTCCAACACATCAACAAACAGAAAAAGAAACCTGATCATAAGAAACTCTGGGGATGTGGGATTCCCCTCTATATGCTGTGAATACTGTTGATTATTAAAGGACTACTTTGGATCTATAGCAGGGTAGAACTTAGCTAGGCAGCGAAAACTAAACTGAATGCTGGGAGAAAGCAGGTGGAGTCAGAGAGAAGCCATGGAGCAGCCCCACCCTGCCCCCGAGACAGACGCTGGGAACTTTACCAGGTAGTCACAGCCACCTGGTGATACACAGATTACTAGAAATGGGTTAAATTAAGATATAAATGTCAGTTAATAAGAAGCTAGAGCTAATGGACCAAGCAGTGTTTAAAATAATGTATTTAGGGTCTGAGATGCCAGGTGGCCGGAAACAAACAAGCAGCCTCCTCACTTAAAATGCCAACAAACATCACAGTGTGACAGTAGGAAGGGGGCGTGGCGAGAGTCCCCAACAGCAGCAGAGGAGAGTAGAAAGGGGTGTGCAAGAGTCCCCAACAGCAGCAAAGGAGAGTGGGAAAGGGGTGTGCAAGAGTCCCCAACAGCAGCAGAGGAGAGTACAAAGGAGTGTGCAAGAGTCCCCAACAGCAGCAAAGGAGTGGCCACTGCTCCTATTTAAGCACTGTATTAGACCACTATTCAAAGTCTTAATTCAAAAGTTTCTTATTTGAATTTTATTAAACTACTATGTCATTTATCTACTGTTGGCCTTCGCACATAAGGTTTTCCTGCAGCCATGCAGTTTCAAAATTCAGAGGCTGCAGAGAGAGATCACAAAACCAGGTGACCCTGAATCGAAAAAGATTAGGTATCAAAAACAAAAGGGTTTTTTGTTGTTGTTCTTATAGGTTTCTTTTCTTTCAAAAGAAAAAAAGGGTAATATTTAGGTTCACTGCATGCTATTAGACACATGGTAAAGGGCAATCATTCTAAGAATTACAGAAAGAATCATATGCCTGATAAGTAGCCATACTTGTACACATCAAGTAACTGTTTACTAGTCCACAGGAAGAAGAGTGTGCTAAATTCTGGTTCTTGCTTCCAGCCTTCTAGCACTACTTTAATCTCGATGCCATGCAAAAGAAAAGGACAAGAAAGGAATCCATTGTGTCTTTAGCTAGTGGTGGCCATCTGAACAGACTACAGCATGCAGGAGATGGCAGAAACAAGTCATGTATGTAGGGTCTGCACCATCACCCTAATTTCTTCTCAGCTGTCCCACCAGCCAGGACAAACGGAAGGAAGAGCAGGTATCCATGCTAATGGAACCCATAACATCCAAGGGTAGCACACACCCTCCTGACAGTGAAAAGATTTGTATTTGAGGCCCTGGGCTTGGGTGGTCTCTAATACACTGCAGTTCGTAGAATGCACAGACATTTAAAAGGTTTTGTACAATTATTAATTTGATCTCACTTGTTTACCTCCTCAACTAACAATTACTGAGCAAGGGTTTCTACAAGGAACAAAAACTTTGTGCATGTCTAACAAATCAGCTAAAATTCCTGAGACATGAACTAGAGCAGGGAGAAGCAGGAAACCAGGGCAAACGTAACAGAGAGAGAGGGAAATTAAGAGCTCTCTGGGAGGCAGAAACAGCAGACCTCAGTGACTCTGAGGCCAGCCTGGTGGTCTACAAAGCAAGTATCAAGACAGCAAGTTCTAAGACCCAGTCTCAGAGGGGGGGGGAGGGGGCAGGATGGGTATCTATTTTTATCTTTATACTTTTCCATTTCTGCAAATGCTTCCTCTTCAAAGACTATACAATAGTATCCCATCTTTTCTGCAGTCACCCACACTGCCCCAGATATAGGTCACTGCTCTATTTCAGCCTCCCACAATATTTTGTGCAGGTTAAATCATAATGTCTTTACATTAAAATAATGTTTAGTTTCCTTTTTTCCCATTCCCTCATTCAAACTAAGTCACACAAAAAACAGCGTAACAAGGTATAAATCTCAGGGTATAAGACTCCAAAACTAAAAGTCCAATATATTTTCTTTATTAGAAAATAGCACCTCTTAGCCGGGCGGTGGTGGCGCACGCCTTTAATCCCAGCACTCGGGAGGCAGAGGCAGGCGGATCTCTGGGAGTTCGAGGCCAGCCTGGTCTACAAGAGCTAGTTCC
>NC_022034.1:2925643-2926657 GCF_000317375.1 Microtus ochrogaster
AATTCCCAGCAACCACATGGTGGCTCACAACCATTTGTAATGAGATCTGGTGCCCTCTTCTGGCTTGCAGACATACACACAGACAGAATATTGTATACATAATAAATAAATAAATATTTTTTAAAAAAACATGTAACAGCTTTATTATGAATCTTGATATGAATATAGTTATTCTGAAACCCTATTAAAATGAAAATTATGACCCAGGAAATCTGAGATGCATAAGAAAACTTTCCACGTGAGTCAGCTGTTCTGCACAGAACTAGGGTATGGGGAATTGTTTCTTTGCATTTGTCAAAACTCAGACCCAGAGCTGCGGGTCTCCACAATGACACAGGACAACAGGAGGCCCAATGAGGACCCAGCACTGAGAGGGTAGCAGAAACCCAATGAGGACCCAGCACTGATAGGGTAGCAGAAACCAGAGGCCTCGAGCCAGACCAGTGAGTCTGAATCAACACTTGGAAGTAAAGCTACATGGATAAAAGAGTTTACTTCGTGACCCACCGCATCACACTGCAGCTTCCATGATGAGATTTTTCTTTCTTATTTTTTTTTTTCATTTTCCCCCCTCCTAAATTTTATTTTATTTTGGGGGTAAGGCTGCAAGGGCAGAGGGCAGATATAAAGGGATGGGAAATGAATGAGATGGAGATGCAGGATGTAAAAGACACAATAAATAAAAAGTTAATTTTAAAAATAAAATTAACAAGTGTGACGGGTCCCAAATAGCCTAACTTTATTACAGATTTGATAACTGAAGGGAGAATGAGCTAATAAGTAACTTTGGAAAATTGTGGGTTGAGTGGATACTGCAAAGCTAAATACAAGCATATACCATATTACATTCTGAACCTATTTTACACATATTTTAGGTTTAATATACATGAGTGCATAGATAACCTGAGCCAGGTTTCCCATGGATGTCAAAGAGACCAAGAGTGGGTGAGAATGAGCCCACAGAGCCAGGCAGTGGTGGTGCGCGCCCTTAATCCCAGCACTCGGGAGGCAGAG
>NC_022034.1:2926952-2927971 GCF_000317375.1 Microtus ochrogaster
TTTGTTATGTGTATATGTACTTCTGATATTGATTAAGGTATTGTGATTGTGTAGTTCATTTTTAAAATGTAATGTATAATTAAGAAATATAGGTTGTTAATGGATAATCATCGATAATAGTCAAGCTTGTAGTCATGTTAGTTATGTTTTCTAGCTATATAGAGATATATTTCAGTTAAATAGGCATTCTTCATATCTTTCAAAGACTACAGAATATGGCATTTAATGTTTTAATAACTTAGGGCTTTTCATGACAATGAGACACGTCTGCTCCTGGCAGCACCAATCTACTTCAAGAGGAAGATGGGCATCGAAGAGGCTCCTTAGGGAGTTTGATAGCCATTTGGGCAAGAAACTGCCCTTGCCTGGACTGATGTATAAACTGGACACAAAACCCGCAGAGAGAGGACTGCTGAACTTGCCTAAAGGTGAGATGGTCTTTCGGGGTTCCTGATTCATGAAAGAGTCTGAGAGACATTCTGCAGGACACAGCAGAAAGTGACTGAACTGTCTTTGGAATTTCCTGCTTCATGGAAATGTCTCTGGATACTATGGGCCTGAAGGCCGAAGATGGATGCCCCAACAGTACAAAAGAATTTTGGGTGACTGTCCAGGCAACAAGATGTCTCTGTCATTTCTAGAGCTTGAAAATTGCTTATTTCTTGTTTGCTTAGGTAATATTATATCCTTCTGGAGTCTTTGATGGAGTTGAAGCATAAATAGTTATAGTTTTCCTTAGTTATGATGAAAGATACAGTAGATATATTGTAACTGTAATTCTTATTTTTTTTTTTTACCCAGAAAGCAAGAATTATAACACTGGATAGCAAAGAAGTTTTGTGGGACTATGTTTTAAAATTTCCTCTGACACACAAAACCCTATATGTACATCGCAAGGTTTAGTCAGAAAAGTCAACAATCACACTGTTTGCCACTCTAATTGTTTCTAGCAAAATAAAATTTACCTAGCCTCAGCCGGGCGGTGGTGGTGCACGCCTTTAATCCCAGCACTCGGGAGG
>NC_022034.1:2928816-2936096 GCF_000317375.1 Microtus ochrogaster
GTTGAAGAAAAAATAATCTTTCAACCATCTCTTTCCAAAGGAAACATTTATTTTTAAACACAGAACTACAAAAGTCAGGATCAGGTTAAGCACAGAAGCAAAGGTCAGGTCCTAGCTTCACTGACCCCGGCTAACTCTCCTTTACACGGAAGAGTACTGCACTCAAAAAATCACATATTCTCTTCAAACTCACCAGTTAAAAACTGCAATGCTAATTATAGTAAGCTATATTTACCACAACCTCAGGAACTCTATGAAAATTGTAGCTTGGTTAATTCTACTCAGAGAGAGAACAGCCTATTGCTGAATTAAAGCTGCTAGTGCAAAGTATACTGAGCTTTCCAAAGAGGCATCTTAGCTTCAGCAGCACAAATAGGATACAAAAAAATAAATAAAGATAACGAAAGTACAACACAACAAAGATGTGGATTAAAAGAAAAGGAACTTAAGAGTCACTTTTTCTTGCAACTAATGACATAACAAGAAACTGTCACAGCCAGCTTTCTTACTAGTGATTTCTGGTCATTCCAGCTTTATCATTTCCTAGTCTCCTAGTGTTCCTGAAAGTGCCTCTCTAATATATAATTGATATTTATAATTCATTTATATATACATAATTTATTTAATTTTATGTACACTGGTGTTAGGGTGTCAGATCCCCTGGAACTGGAGCTATAGATAGTTGTGAGATGCTATGTGGGTGCTAGGAATTGAACCAGGGTCCTCCGGAAAAGCAGCCAGTGCTCTTAACCACTAAACTAACTCTCCAGACCCCTGAAAGTTCTTCTTAGTATTACTTC
Source organism: Microtus ochrogaster (assembly GCF_000317375.1). Classification (NCBI taxonomy): domain Eukaryota; kingdom Metazoa; phylum Chordata; class Mammalia; order Rodentia; family Cricetidae; genus Microtus; species Microtus ochrogaster. The sequence continues at coordinate 2,929,617 of NC_022034.1, forward strand.
ACAGTTATCATTAAATCAGAAACCTGAACTGATTTTTCTGAACTGACTTTTTAAAAAGTGCGCGTAAAATAAAGAACAAGAAACACCATATTTTTACAATGCCTTTTAAAAAACATTCAAATTTAATATAAAAAACACAATTTTTTGTTTTTATTGTTTTTTTTTTCAAGACAGAGTTTCTCTGTGGACCAGGCTGGCCTCGAACTCAGAACACTGTATAAAGCCCTGGGTTAGACTTCCAACAATGAAGAAAGGGGGAAACTTCAGCATTGACTCTTCTGTGCCTTCTCAAGGCTCTACCTTTCCTTAGGGCTGGGAATCAAATCTCAGACTGCATTCTATATAAGCTTTCTGCAACTGAGCTACATGGGACCAAAAGAAATTATAATTTGGTAAATCCTACTTGTAAACTGGAAATTTTCTTTTTAATTTTTGATGTATGTTTGTGTGTATGTGTATATATATATGCCAATTAAGAAAATTGGTATTATAAATTACATACATTATATCAATTAAAAAGAAAATATATATGATGATGATCAGAGTTCAGAGCAATTACCAAGAAAGTTGGTTTTCATTCATCAGACTTCCACTGACCCTGTTTCTCTACCTACCACTACTAAAAAGTTAGAGTATTTTCTATGAAACAAGGAAGTTTAGTACATTACACAGAGCTCCTCTATGTAAACGAAGTTTATGCACATATTTAAAACATGTGCACTGGGGTGGAGAAATGGTTCAGTGGTTAAGAGCACTTTACATTGTTTTAGCTCAGTATAGAAAACTTGCCCAGTACACACAGGGTTCTCGGTTCTATCTGTGGCCTTGGACACTGTGTGCACAGACACACACAAAAGATTTCATTCTAAGACTCAAGTCAACTGAATTCCATTAACAACTCCAGACTAGGTGAGACTATTAAAGCACATTACCAACGTCTCCCAATCTTCAAGAATTATTCAAGAACATAATATATATTCAGAGCAGTGGCCTTCAACCTCTGAGTCATGACCCCTGTGGGGTCAAACAACAATCTCACAGGGGTCACATACCAGATGTTTACATTACAATTCATAATAGAAGCAGATCACAGTATGAGGAACTGTGTCAAAGGGTCATGGCATTGGAAGGTTGAGAACACCCCTGCTCTAGAGACTGAAGTATCTTGTAACCCACGTGACAAACTTACTAAAAGTTAAACCTAACAAACAATTTTCAATTATCATTAAAAAAAAAGCAAAATATGACCACATATCTCAAATGTTTGGCCTTAAACTGACTAAATCATTCTTCAAAACAACCTTAGGATGAAAATCTGTGAGGTTCAGATGTGGCTTGGGGGTAGGGGATTAGAACATTTTATTTAACATGAGAGACCTTGGACTTCGTGTCCAAGGGTACAAAAACAATGAGTGAATGGAATCTTTTAAAATGTTTAAGTAGGGCTTGAAGAAACTGAAGGCAACCCAAGTCCACACAGATGGAACTCGCAGCACTCTGCTCCGAGTGCACGGGTGGCTTCAGTCACATGAAACTATCATACACGTACATCCCGGCCAGCGGTTAACAAAACAAAGACTGTTCTAGAAACTCAAACACATGCTCATTTTGTTTTTATTTACTTCTTTTTTTAACCCTGTCTGGCCTGGCACTCACTGTATAGACCAAGCTGCTCTTGAATAGTGAGATTTGCCTTTGCCTCCTAAGTGCTAGAATCATAATGTATATGCCATGGAAAATATTATCTTCACACAATTTATCCTGATACAGCTTTCCCACTTCCTCCCAGATCCTCCCCACCCACTCAGCTCCATTCCCCCTCTAAAAAGAAACACACAAAAAAGTCCCACAAAAACAAAGAAGTCATAATATACAAGCAAAAGATCAATAAGGGAAAAAAAATGCCCAAACAAAGCAAAATGAAATAAAAGTTTACAAAACTACCACTGAGTTAACTTTGTATTGGTAACTACTCCTGGTAATGAGGCCTACTCAAAAATATAGTTAATAGCCGGGCGGTGGTGGCGCACGCCTTTAATCCCAGCACTCGGGAGGCAGAGGCAGGCGGATCTCTGTGAGTTCGAGACCAGCCTGGTCTACAGAGCTAGTTCCAGGACAGGCTTCAAAGCCACAGAGAAACCCTGTCTCGAAAAACCAAAAAAAAAAAAAAAAAAAAAAAAAAAAAAAAAAAAAACAGCACAAGGAAGGCAAGGTAAAGAAAAGCTAACCCCTCCTATTTCTTGTAAACCCCAAAGCACATGTAAAGTCAGATACTTCAATAGTGATGCTCCTCAGAAGTGCCAACGTCTATATAGCAGAATTACTGACTCACAACAACTAGAGAAATACGTTTTGCAATCGCTTAAAATGAGTATAAGTTGTGAAAAAATATAACTGCGTACACCTAATCCTCTTGTCTCCACCTCCCTTCCTAGGATTATAGGTGTGCAGCCTTTGGTCCAGTTGGAAAGAAAACAGCTAAATAATTTCAAAGGCTCTTGTGTTTTTGTTTGTTTTTCACTGTACTATCAAATTGGCTTTATTACTTCTCCTAGCTTTAGATATGGTAGCAAACACCTGGAATAGGCGAACTCTTGAGACTGCTCCAGCAGGTGATCCCTGGCTAAGCAAGCAGATAAGCAGTCAAGAGTCGGACTTCCTATTATGTGGGTAGCCTGGTTCCTATGTTTACTCCACATAGAGCTACTTATTAACCATTTCTTTGCTACTAATGAATGAGACCACAAACAATGTAACTCTTCTATCCACTTACTACAATGTATATACAGAGTTATGACTCAAAATTGAGCCATTAGTACCCTCAAATCTGACATACACGTTAACACCAGCACTAGGGAAGCCAAAGACCTCAGTGAATGCACAACTAGCCTGGTCTACATAGTAAGAATCAGGTGAACTAGGGCTACACAAACTATTTCAAAATAAAAATCTCTCCCCCCTCACACGTGCCGCACACTCACACAAATCCTCTAACTTCAATTCCACTGATTCTATAAACTCTACCATGTGTACCTTTACTACCACCTTTTTTTTCTTGAGGCAGGGTCTATGTAGTACTGACTCTTCTGTAACTCCTGTGAAGATCAGGATGACCTTGAACTCTGAGTCATCCACTTCGGTTTCCTGAATGGTGGGATCAAAGGTGTGTGCCACCACACTGGTCCCTACAACTTTAATAGAATTCATCCAATCTTTCTCATGTTACATTTGGAAAAATTCTGAAACAACTATTTCATGCAAAGATGTGATCAATTCAGGTTTTGGGTTTTTGTTTTTTGTTTTTCCTTTTCATTTGCTTGGTTGATTTTGTTTTGCTTGTTTTAAATGTTGACTTATTTATATATGGCATTAGAGAGCCATGCATGTGAAGAGGAACCATTCTCTCTTCCCATTATGTGGGTCCCAGGGATCAAATTCAAGTCAGCAAGCTTGGCAGCAAGCGTCTACACAACCATCTCACCCACCCTCAACCCAGTTTTTTTTTTCTTTTCTTTTTTAAACTGTCTTGTTTTGTTTTTCAAAACAGGGTTTCTCTGTGAAGTCTTAACTACCCTAGAAATCACCCTATAGACCAGGTTGGTCTTGAAATCAGAGATCTGACTGTCTCTGCATCCCAAGTGCTGGGATTAAAGGTGTGTACCACGACTGCCCAGTTCAACACAAGTTTTTAACTTAAAAATCTATACTTGTTTTAACTACAGTGTTTCTTCCATAACTGTTTATTTTGTTCTCTATGTTGTTACTGTTTCTTGTCCCGGACATTCATCACCAGTTAACCACTTCAGTGTCCTGCATGACCAAAACACAATGCTGACAGATAATACGCAAATACTTAATGTCCAGTGTATCAGAAACCATGTTAAGCTGACATACAGCATCTCACATAAGTTTTAATTTTTAGTAAATATCAGTGTAAGTTCCATTTTACAAGAACAAAAATCAGAACAGAGTAATTTACCTCAGCTCACACTGAGTAACTAAAAGAATTGGAATTAACTGTACTGTCAGACTCCAGCATCTACTGTGCTGAGTTCTACAGTAAGAATATATAAATATATGGATATGACAGTAATGTGGAGACTACTAAAAACGTAGAGGGTCAAAAGAATTTAAAGGAATTGGACCGGGTGTGATATATCCTATAATCCCAGTGCTTCATTTGGTAAAAGAATGGGAGATGTTGTTGAGGCCAAATGAGTTATAAGACCCTGCCTTTAAAAAGAAGAGAGAACACAAAGAGATTGTCTTACACATAAAAATGACTTAACATTTAATTTATATAAACTTTATTTCTAAGAAATAATATGGTCTGAGTTACAAACTCTAAAACTCCAATATACAAATAAAAAAGGTTAAATTAACATCAATTTTTATTCTAAAAGTTTTCTGCAGTAAAAGAAATGTTTTCTATTAATGCTGTTCAATATAGTGAGCACATGGCATACATCATTTACACTTGAAATGTCTGGAGTGACTCAGAATTTTGGACATTTTGTAACCTAAATAGTGTGGCTACAGCTACTACACTGGATAACATAGGTGTAAAACATGAAATTCCACAAAAAGTGTAGAAACCTTGCCGATTTTACTTGGACAGTTTATTAACAGTCAAATCAATTAATATTTCTTTACTATTTCAGCTTCAATTAACTCAAGATAAACCTCCACTAGATTTAAACTCATCAAAGTCTTGTCCAGTTGTCATCCCTCTCTTTCACACACACTCACACATGTTTCCAGTCCTCAATGACCCAGCTGATGTAAAGTACTTGCTTACCTTGATTCTCCACTGCCATTTCTAACACTTTCTTCATCACTGTGTCCATTCATTGTAAATATCAGGTAGTTTTAAAATTCAACACAAATCTTCCCACTTTAATAAAAGATGAATACAAACGTCAACTTCCTCGAATATCAAAATTTCAAAGATGAATTTTCTTCAACATTCACAAGCTTCCTGGGACTCCTCTCTGAGTAACCTGGGGAAAATATATTAGCAATTAAGAATATATGCTGTAGGAAAAGAAATATACCCGATTTAGAATTCACAGAAATGTGCCTAGGCCGTTTAACTAGAGGTGGCAATGAAGGTGTGTAAGGAAGCCTTTTACTCGCAATAACTGACCATCTATTAAATACATTCTTAATTGCTTGCTAGAACTTTGCCTGCCACTGCTAGTGCTGTTTTGACAGAAGGAATTTAAAGATTTGTTGGGCAACAAACTTCCCAAGGCTAATTGCTACTGTGTAGCACTACTTATATAGATACTAAAACAAAGTGGTTCCATGTAAGATATACAGACAAGCAAAGAGTGGAACATGGTGTTTTATTTGGTAACTTCACCAAATAAACGAGGTGAAGATAAAGGTTACGTTAATGAAGCTCTAATTCCTATTATCAAGAACTTCATATTCCAGCTAAGGAAAGTTTTTAAATCCCCATATGGAAAAGAGTGTCGTAAAAGTTATCATGATCTTAGCAAAAATGCAAACGTCAAAATTGAGGTTTTTAATCAGAGTAAAGTGAAAAAAAAATTTATCCAATGTGATAATTAAGACGCCTTCAAAATCATAAAAGGGTAATACAAAGAATATACACTGTATCTTCTTTTCGAGGCACGCGATTGGGGGCAGGGGGACACCAAGATACACTATTTCCACCTCTCAGGATTTCACCACAGCACTAGAGTCACCTACAAGCGAACCACGAATAAACAAAGGAGATCTCTGGCAGGGGAGGGAGAGGAAGAAGCGGGGGAAGGAGACGTCAGATCCTTCCCCAAGCCAGAAAGTACCAAGACACACACGGAAAGGCAGAGTTGTCCTCCGACTCCGGCAGAGACTTAACTCTGATTATTTCCACTCCACAGGACAGAGGGGTCAAACGAGCTGCTGCCACCTCAGTCAGGGCCGGCTCCGCACCCGGTGGATCAGGATTTCGAACCTGCAGAGCGCAGTTCCTCACACCTCCGTGAGGACAGGTTATCTAAAAACCACAGTACTCGACAGCAGCAGCTCTTAACGTTAGCTATTAATACCAGCCCCGGTGAAAGAGCTTTACTATGAAACCGTGTCCAAGTCCTCCACCTCCTTTCTCTCCGAAAAGTCTGCGCTCAAAAGTTCACTCGCCTGGGCTCTCTTTCCCTTTCACCTTCCTCTCGCCCCTCAAGATGGCTTTCCCCGTCCGCTGGACTTCCTTTCCAGCCTCACCTCCTTTCTCCGCCTCAGCAGCGAGAGCCTTAAGTTCTGCTCCGGGTGCCCGGACTCCCTCCGGACGCTCAACAATGAGAGTCCCCCCAAAGTCGCCTAGGCTCTGCAGCCTCCCTCCCTCCCGGCAGTTGCCGGGATCCGGCTAAGTTTGCCGGGCGGCGCCGCGCGGGGCCGCAGCACCTTCTCTCCCCGCAGCCGGGCGCCGCGGCCTCCTTCCCGCCTCCCCGGAGCCCTCCGCGCGCCCTCCCG
>NC_022034.1:2936903-2939604 GCF_000317375.1 Microtus ochrogaster
CGGTCGCGCGGGGCTCCCGGAGGTGGGCGCTCCCGTCACCGCACGCCGTGCGCCCCGGGTCCGGCCTGAGCTGCTGCGTCACCCGGGCAGCCTGGGAACCCAGCTCTTGGGCAACCTTGTCGCCTCCCGCTGTGTTGCTCGCCCGGGCGACCTGCGGCTAAGTCTCTTCCCGGGCGGGGCGCTAGTGAAAGAGAAAAATAAGAGTTGCTGGCTGTTGACATCCCGTGACGCTACTTGATTCGTGTGTGGGCGGCCCATGCCTGGTTCATAAAAGAACTTTTACAACACTGCCTGGCCAGGGCCCTCCCTGGAGGGCGAGTGGAAGGGTGTCGCGCCGAACTGGAACGAGAAAGGCCACCGGAGGGGCGTTGGTAACTGTCTGGGTCGAAGGTGCTGCACCTTAGTTGACAGTTTCTGTCATTTACTGTATCCGCGGGCCTCAGTGTGTTGGAAACAGGATCTCTTCAAGCATGGTGATGTAGCAATCTGTGTATGGTTTTTAATTTTGTTTTTATTACGCTTTTTTGGTTTTGAAAGAGCGTCTTATTATGTAGCCCAGGGTGGCCTCGGGATAATCCTATCGCCTTCAAAGTGTTGTGGTTTCAGGCATGTGCCACCACTCTGACCATTTTTTTTTTCAAGTGTTTGGATTTTTTGTTTGTTTGCTAACTTGTTTTTAAAGAAAAATTCTTTCTGACTTCATTTTTCTGGTCTGCAAATTTTAAAACCTTTTTTAAAAGACATTATACAATTAGCGGGCGGTACAGGCACATGTCTTTAATCCCAACACTTGGGAGGCAGACATAAGCACATCTCTGTGAGTTCAAGACCAGCCTAAATCTACAGCCACGATCCAGGCTGTTCTTAGTTTGGGTGGGATTACCGTTGTACCCACCATGTGGGGCTAATTTTTAAAACTTCCTAGTTTGTTATTTTGTTCTGCTTTGTTTTTCAAGACAGGGTTTTCTCTGTGTGTCTTTGGCTGTTCTGGTACTTGCTTTGTAGACCAGACTGACCTCGAACTCACAGAGATTCGCCTGCCTCTGCCTCCCAAGTGCTGGATTAAAGGTGTGTGCTACTAAGCTCAGCCCTATTTTGTTATTTGAAGTTAGATTTGCTTCACAAGCATGCTTGAGGTTTAATGTTTGACTGCAATAATATTCTCCAAATAATTCTTAAGCTTATTTGGGAAATTTCTAATAAAAATTTTAACTTCGAAGCTTTATATTTTGAAAAACCAATATACTTCATTGATCTGTAATATCTTAGAATGATTTAAGAATATAGAGAAATATAATGTATAAAAAATTGCAAGAATCTAGCCTGGGGGGCTGGAGAGATGGCTCAATGGTTAAGAGCATTGCCTGCTCTTCCAAAGGTCCTGAGTTCAATTCCCAGCAGCCACATGGTGACTCACAACCATCTGCAATGAGGTCTGGTGCCCTCCTCTGGCCTTCAGGCATACACACAGACAGAATATTGTATACATAATAAATAAATAAATAAATAAATAAATAAATAAATAAATAAATAAAATATTAAAAAATAATCTAGCCTGTTTGGGTCTTAAAGGTCCAGGTGTAATGCAACAATGTGTTTTCAGTATCTGTTAGCTGCAGGATTAAATTACCAGGTTTTTTTTTAATAAACAATCTCTTTACATTTTGTTTCTTATTAGTGTTTGCTTGTATGCTACTGCACACATGTGGAGGTCAGAGACAGCTTGCAGGGGTTGGTTCTCACCTTCCAAGGGATGTAACTCAGATTCTTAAAGCTTGGTGGGGGGTCTCTTCAAGCACTGAACCCAACTGCATCTCTTATTATCAAACAACAGCCTCAGAGTGATTATCTAAATATATAAATACCAGAAATTCCAGAAAATTAGCATCAGCCATGAGGGGTTTGGGTTTGGTTGTTTTGCTACTATTCAGTTTCCATTTGAAACACTTTGTAGTCCTTTGGGAGTATAGTAAGGAGACTACTTGTTCCTTCCCAACTGCCCAGCCCTGAAATAATCACACAGAAACTGTATTAATTAAATCACTGCTTGACCCATTAGCTCTAACTTCTTATTGAGTAACTCTTACATATTAATTTAACCCATTTCTATTCATCTGTGTATAGCCACATGGCTGTGGCTAACCGGCAAAAGTTCCCAGCATCTGTCTCCAGCGGCTACATGGCTTCTCTCTGACTCTGCCTTCCTTCTACCTTGCTATAGGCCAAGCCAGTTTCTTTATTCATTAACCAATAAAAGTAACACATAGACAGAAGGACCTCCCACACCATGGGAGAGTATGACATTTACAGATTCTAACACATTATTTTGTGAATCCTTATTTCTGATACTAATGAAGATTGCCAATAGATGTCTGTGATTTGTTATTGTCAATGCAATTAGATTGAGAAATATCTAAGAGATAGTAAAATATAGAACTGGCTGTGTCTATGAGGTCATTTCCAGAGGAAATTAAAGGATTGAAGCACCTACTTCATCCTTGCATGGATTCAAACTTTGCTGGACTATTGGGATGTTGTGGAACCGTGGTGATAGGGCCTCAGTGGAAGAAGTAAATCATTGGGGGTGTGGCTTAGACTATATCTTGGCTCTGGCCTCAAAACAATGAACCAAAGTACACCTTTCTTCCTATAAGTTGCTTTGTCAGGAATCTGAAAAACACAGTGACATGAAAATGATCCT
>NC_022034.1:2939804-2941741 GCF_000317375.1 Microtus ochrogaster
CCACCATTGCCCGGCCACACAGTATTCTTAAATAGAGAAACACTTCCATGATGATAAAATATGTCTCAGATCGAAAGCAGTAGCTCTTTCCTCTTCTAATTTTGTGGTTGTCACTATAGGAATAAATATATTCTTTTCCCTACTTAATATTAAAGAATCTAGCTTAAGATTATTCCAGGTTTTTTTTTTTATTTTATGGTCATGTGGAATTGATACATATTCTGTGGGAACAACTTTTTGAATCTTGATTTTTTTTTTTCTGGGCTAAAGGCATCCCCTATAAGTCACAGTGCCTACTAAGGTCTTATCAGACTTGGTGATCATAGGTAAACAACACATACTCAAGTATCTGTGTTACTAAATTATTGTATTGTGTAGATCACATGGGTTAGATGAAGGGTGTTTTCAGTTTTAGTGTATGATATCAACTCGAGTGCCTTGCCAAATAGAAGAATTTCCCAAATATCATGTGTAAATTTGTAAAGTTCTTTGATAGGCTTATGAAATTTTAAGGCATAGTAAATGTCTTTTTTCTACTTTTCTAATCATAATTTTGTAGGAGCTACTGTCTCCAGAATTGGGCAGAATGGTTGCCTGGCACTGTATTCTATTTCGTCCACTGTGGGTGATTTCATTCAGACATGTTGGTTATTATATTTGGGGATTTTGACTAATAACTTTTCTTTTTTAAAGGTTTTTCTTACATTTATTTTGTGTGTGTGCACATGATACAATATTCACATGGATGTATAGGTCAGAGGACAACTTGAAAAATTCGACCCCTTCCTTTCATGGTTTGGGGCCTGGAGATCAAATTTGGGTCATCAGACTTGACAACAACTGCCCTAACTAGTTGAGCCATTTTGTTAGCTGATAAATCCTTTCCTTTTTTAGATATGGTGGCTGTAGGAGACAGCCTCCTGTAACACGAATTCTAATTATTCTTAATAATAAAAACCCAGAGACAGATATAGGTGTTAACGCTGAAAGATCAGAGAAGCAAAGCAGCCAGCCACTACCAATGCTCAGACCAAAGGGGTGATCCTGTCCCTACAAATCCTCAGACTGCTGCTGTCTCTACAAAACTGCATCCATCTCAATGAATCCTTAGATGGCACTGAGCTCCTGTGTCTTCCTGGTTTATAGTTCACTCTCCAGCCAGCCATATCACTCCTGTCTCCATCTACCTAGTGCTGGGATTAAAGCCGTGTGATCCCAAGTGCTGGGATCATCTTAGTATGAGCTCTGTTTTCTGTTTTGGGTTTAATCTTGTGAAGCCCAGGTTGGCCTTTAACTCACAAAGATTTGTCTGCTGTGGCCTCCCAAATGCTGAGATTGAAGACGTGCTACCACCGCCCTGGCAACCACGGCAGCTCTTATAAAGGAAAACATTTGATGGGACTGGCTTACAATGTGGAGGTTTATTTCATTATTGTCATGGAGAAAAGCATGGTGCCGTGCAGGCAGACATGTGCTAGAGAGATGGTTCTACCAGGAGAAAGAGTGACACTGGGCCTGGTTTAGGCTTCTGAAAACTCAAAGCCCACCTCCCAGTAACAAACTTCCTCCAACAAGGCCACGCCTCCCAGCAGTGCCACTCTCTGTGAGCCTGTATGAGCATTTTTATTCAAACCAACACACCCTGCTTCTGTGCTACATTGTGAGACCTGTGAGTATGAAGAATGTCCATACTGCATTATATTAAGTCATTCTGTATACTTACTTCATCTTAGACATTCCACTAAGGGATAGGGAATTGTCATAGAGCAAAACCAGACACAATTAGGGTGTTTTTTGTTTGTTTGTTCGAGACAGGGTTTCTCTCTGGGACAATCCTGACTGCCTTGGAGTTCACTTTGTAGCCCAGGCTGGCCTCGAACTCACAGAGATCCACCTGCCTCTGCCTCCCGAGTGCTGGGATTAAAGGCGTGTGCCAC
>NC_022034.1:2942294-2946487 GCF_000317375.1 Microtus ochrogaster
CCCCCCCCCCGTGGCAATAATGGACTAAACCTCTGAAACTGTAAACAAGCCCCTAATTAAATGCTCTTTTATAAGAGTTGCCTTGGTCCTACTGTCTCTTCACAGCAATAGAACAGTGACTAAGACAGTTGCTATGACAAATTACCTAACATACAGTTTCAAGAAGCAAAGGTTTATTCTGGTTTACAGTTTGCTGTTCATCACAGTGGGGAAGACATAGAGGCAGACATATAAGGCAATTGGTTACATTGTTTCTACAGTCAGGAGAGAGATAAACACTGATGCTTAGCTTGCTTTCTTGTTTTTACTTAGTCCTGGACTAATGCTGCCCACATTCAGAGTTAAGTCTTTCTTCTAACTGTATTATAGACACAAGCAAAAGTGTGTTTACCTGATAACTCTAAACATAGTCAAACTGACAGTGAAGATTAGCCTTCACTATCAAGGACTAGGATACATAGTACTGAGAGGCCACACAGTAACTGAGAGAGAGGCTCTACAAAGGCAAGGTTATCCAAAGACTAAGCAGATTGTCTAGGAAAATAGGAAATCATCAAAGGAATTTTAGCTTGATGGTGACTTAACAGGATTGGTAAATTGAAAATTGTACTCTAGATATAAATCCCAAACAAAGATTAGGGTGTACCAAAGTAGATAAAATGCTCCCAAATTAGAAGCTTTGCAGATAAAAGAAACAAAAAAAATGGCATATTGAACCAGGATAGTGTAATAGAGGTGGAGAGTGAGTTGGGGGAAACAGTAGAATACTCTTCCTGGGGTTGGACTGAGCATTAGGAGGAAGAGGTTACTTCTGTATTTACAGCTCAATGATAGTGGTATCCGTCCACTTGAGTGTTAATGTATTTGGAGTACATTGGGAGGTTGGGAGATCATTTGGTTTAGTACTTACTGAGTTTCTGCTGCACTTGAATCATCCAAGCAGTTTCTAAATGGAAGCACGAACCTGGGAACAAGCTCCTTCAGGCAGAAAGGACTTATTTTAGCTCTATTTCACAGGATAGTCTATTACTACTGGGAGGCCACAGCAGCCAGAGTCTGAGAGAGCTGGTTACATCATTTCCAAAACAGAAAACCAGTAAGTGTACAGGGAAAGATTAAACTCTTAAGTATACACAAAACTGACTTTGGACTAGCTCAGGTCCTAGGTGGAGGAAGAGGAGACAGAAATGCTGGAGCTCCCGGTGTTATGCTAGACAAGACAAATGACTAAGTGCTTCAAGGAAGGAACGGTAAATAAGCAATGTAAAATGCCAATGTGAAGTCTGTGAAGCAAGACCTTGAAAGTGTCCCTTGGATTGAATGACGTGATGGTCATCAGTTACCATAACAAAAACTGTTTTGTTGCGCAACATGGCCATAAGATAGATTGAAATGGAATGTGGCAGATGATAAATAAATGGAATGAATCTAAACTTCTCACAGGATTTGACTTTTAATTGGGAGGGAATACGTCTTTTTTGTTATTTTAAATATGTGTATGTGTCTACATGTGAGCATACGCACATAAGTGGTAGGCGTTCAGGAGCTGCAGTTGTGAGCCTGGGAACTGCAGTTACCTGACATGGGTGCTGGGAACTGAACCTGTGTCTGTGAGAGCAGTAAATGAGTGATCTTAACTACCACCCCTTCAACCCAGAATGTATCTTTTGTGTCTTTGAGGATGTTGACCTTTTGGCTTTGATAAAACACTAAAGGTGTTCCAAAGACAGAAAACCACACGTGTACACACGCATGGGCGTGGGAGGATAGAGATAAGACATGGCCTTACAAGGAAGCCTTAGCTTGATAGCATCAAACAGGCCATCTGACTGCTACTACACCCCGAGTCTGAGACAACTGGTATACCTGGCACATAACTCTCCCATTCCCTTCTTCTCTCCCTCCCTGTGATGGTTAATTCCAACTTGAGATAACCTAGAAAAGAGCCTCAGTGGGAGACTGTCTACATTGGGTTGGCCTATGGTCACGGGGTAGGAGACAAGGATGACTCAGCCCACTGTGGGTGGCACCATTCCCGAATCAGCAGGTCCTGAACCATGTAAGAGTGGAGACCCAGCTGAGAACAAGCACAAAAGCCAATGAGCATGCAAGCATGCATTCATTCTCTCTCTGCACTGGCTAGTCATGTGACGTCATGACTCAAATTCCTGCCGTTTCAACTTGCCAGCAGTAATGGTTATAATTTGGGATTATAAGGTAAAATCAAAGCTTTCTCCCCTAAGTTGCTTGTCAGGATGTTACCACAGCAACAGAAATCAAAGGAGGATACTCCCTGTCTCCCTTGCTTTCTTTTAGAAATTTTTAGTTTTAGTTTTTAATTATGTCTATTGTGTTTGTGTGTGTATGGGGATATGCACGGGAATATAGATGCTCTTGGAGACCTGAAAGCCCAGGACTTCAGACCTGTAGCTTGAGTTACAGGCAGTTGTGAGGCACCAGACATGAATGCTAAGGAACAAACTCAGGTCCTTTAAAGAGTAGCAAGTATTAACCAGTGAGCTCTCTCTCCAGTTCCTCTCTCTCTCTCTCTCTCTCTCTCTCTCTCTCTCTCTCTCTTTCTCTCATCTCTCTCTCTCATCTCTCTCTCTCATCTCTCTCTCACTCATCTCTCTCTCTCTCCTCTCTCTTCTCTCTCTCCTCTCTCTCTTCCCTCTCTCGCTCATCTCTCTCTCTCTTCTCTCTCTCCTCTCTCTCTTCCCTCTCTCGCTCATCTCTCTCTCTCTTCTCTCTCTCATCTCTCTCTCCCCCCTCTCTCTCTCCCCTCTCTCTCCTGTGTCTCCCCCCACTCTCTCTTTCGTTCTCGCTCTGTGTGTGTGTGTGCGTGTGCGTGTGTGTGTTTGTGTGTGTGTGTGTGCGCGCGCGTGCATTTGTGTTTTGCTTACATGTATATCTTATGACAGTGTCAGATCCCCTGGAACTTGAATTATATGGACAGTTGTGAGCTACCATGCAGATGCTGGAATTGAACCTGGTTCCTCTGAAAGAACAGCTAGTGCTCTTAACCACTGAGCCATCTCTCCAGCCCTCTCCTTTCTTCCTTTACTAACTTTGTTTTTCACCCTATAACCCAGGCTGGCCTCAAGCTCATGATCTCCTGCCTTAGCCTGCCAAGTACTGGGGTAACAGACGCATGTATGCACAACCATTCCTAATTCTGGCGGGGAATAATCTTTTGAGATGAGATTGAATATGTGAGAGAAGAGCTGGACATAAGAATTAGCTGCCAAGACAAAACCATAGTAATCACTAGAGAAAGTAAACTAACATTGTTTATGGCTACAGGAAATGGGTGTCATGGGGATCTGAAGGAGATACCCACCATAAGTCTCAGGCATTTGAATACCTGGTCCCCAGTTGATGGCTGCTAGGGAAGCATTAGGAGGAGGTGTGTCCCTGGGGGTGGACCACTAAGTTTTAAAGCCCATGCCTTTCCCAGTTATTTCTTTCTGCTTCCTGATTATCAATGGCTGCTCCAGCCAACTGCTGCCATGCTTTTTGCTGTGCCATCATAGACTCTGAGATAAACACTTTATTTTATAAGTTGCTTTGGTGTTTTGTTGAAGTAATAGACAAGTAACTGATGTGGGAGTCCCCTCTGTGTGCTGTGATTACCATTAATGAATAAAGAAATTGCTTTGGACCTATAGCAAGGCAGAACTTAGGTAGGCAGGGAAAGCTAGGCTGAATGCTGGGAAAAAGAAGGGTGGAGTCAGAGAGAAGCCATGGAGCCACAACTGTAACCAGAGTCAGGCATGCCAAAACTTTGTCAGTAGGCCACTGCCACATGGCAATACACAGATTAATAAAAATGTATTAAAATAATATGTAAAACTTAGCCAATAAGAAGTTAGAGCTAATGGGCCAAGCAGTGATTTAATTAATACAGTTTCTGTGTGGTTATTTCAGGGCTAAGCAGCCAGGAACAAGCTAGAGGCTCTCTCCAACTAGCCAATACAGGTACGCACTTGACTACTGGAAGTTTCTGTGAGTTCTCTAGTCCCCGACTAATGCATATACTTCCCGAAAGACTAGTATGTCATGCGTATTTGTTAATTGTGCAAAAATTAGAACTACCTGAAAGCCGGGCGGTGGTGGCGCACGCCTTTAATCCCAGCACTTGGGAGGCAGAGGCAGGCGGATCTCTGTGAGGTCGAGACCAGCCTGGTCTACAA
>NC_022034.1:2946587-2949547 GCF_000317375.1 Microtus ochrogaster
TTTTATGGCTTCAAGTTTCCAAAGTGATAGAAAAAAAAAAAAAAAAAAAAAAAAAAAAAGAACTACCTGAAAATCTTTGCAATAAATTGCTCAAGTCCTACTCAAAAGAGACCTTTCCATTGCTCTGAGGTAGAGTCTCACAAGTACGTGCTTTTAAAACTCCCCAAGGTGAGTGTAAGCGCCTGTAGTCTTGAGAAACACTGATGTCACCCTCATAATGACTACACTGACCCCAGTAAACTTAGTGCTTACATGCAGTAGGGAGAGGCCAGGATATTACTTACAAACAGTGGGGGTTTTGTTTTTGTTTTTGTTTTTGCTGGTCTTTCGAGACAGGGTTTCTCTTTGGAGCCTGTCCTGAAACTAGCTCTTGTAGACAAGGAATTCACAGAGATTGCCTACTTCTGCCTCCCAAGTGCTGGGATTGAAGGCATGCACCACCACCACTCAGCCTAACAGGGGTTCTAAAAAGCAGTTTAAAGCGAGTTTTTGTCCCCATGAGAGATGAGTAGCAAAAATCTGGAAACATCTGTGGTTGTCACAGTGGATGAGTCTCGTGGAGTTAATGTACTGATATACAGTAGTTTGAAGACAAGGGCATTTCTGGAGATCCTACAATGTGTCAGTCAGCTGCTTTTTTCCCTCCACAAATGTTTCATCTCCATGCCTGCCTGCCACAATGCTTCCCACCATGATGATCATGGATTAACTCTGAAACTGTAAGCAAGCCCCCAACTAAATGCTTTTCTTTTATAAGTTGCTTTGGTCAAAAGCCTTCTCTGAAGTGTAGCTGACTATTTCCTTTATTTTAAAAACTAAAAGTAAACATAATAGCCAATTTTAAACTACTTCAAGTCTTCCATCTTACATGCTTGGATACATGCAGGAAATAGATGTAGCTAAAGCATTGTTTAGAGAAAAGAAATATTGGATTTAGAGGCAAGCTTTGCCTATCACCTTCTTCTGTCATTAAATGGCATCCAACAAGTCAATTACTTGGGGAGTTATTTGTGATTATAAAAAGAGGTATAAGTGACTTGGGACTAATAGAAAACTTTTCTTTGGGGATTTTAGCCTGACTAACACCTTCTCACTAAGAAATGTCTACATACATTTGAAGTTCAGCCTCAGCAACAGCATAGGAACTAGAAGACCAAATACCTCTGACTTGTTAGATGAACTATTGGCCCTATCTGGATCAAACGGGTTGTCTTGAAAACATAAAATTGGGCCTGAGAAATGTTTGTCAGGCAGCTGGTCATCTGAACCAGAAACACATAAACTTAGGCCAGGGCCTCCTTGTGTGAGAGCATGTAGCATGTGGAGAATCATGGTCTGTTGCTGAGGGACAATGCTTTTGTATGCTCTATTGGTTTAATAAAATGCTGATTGGCCAGTAACCAGGCAGGAAGTATAGGCAGAATAACCAGACTAGGAGAATTCTTAGAAGAGGAAAGGCTCAGTCTGCAGTCACCACCCAGACACAGAGGAAGCAAGATGAGAATGCCTCACTGATAAAAGGTACCACGCCACATGGCTAACATAGACAAGAGTTATGGGTTAATTTAAGTTGTAAGATCTAGTTAATAATAAGCTTGAGATAAACAGTTCGTAATTAATATAGTTTCTGTGTGTTTCTTTGGGATTGAACTGCTGCAGGACCAGGAAGAACAGAAACTCCATCAACAGTCTGTGTGGAAGAGGAGAGCATTACAGGCCATGTCATAGTCCGACAGCCTATGGAGAGGTTGCAATCACCTCTCCCTTGCAGGTCAGGAAGATGAGGCACTTCTTTAAAGGACATGTGGTAGCTGAGTAAACCCAGGCACTTTTACTGAAGTCTGTGCTTTCATTCAACACATATCAAACACAATCTAATAGCTGCCCCAGTTCCTGATCTCCATCCCTTGAGAAGTTAGTCAGCTCTCATCTTTGAATTGTTTGTCATAACTCATTCTTATAATAGAATTTCACATCTTGGCTTCAGTAAAAGTGTTTTTCTGCTGATTGCAACAGCAAAGCCCTGAGCTTAAGTGGCTGTGAGTGGAAATGGGGATACAAACCACAGAGAAAGAAACTGGCCAAATCAAGAGAAGGGGAGGGATATACAGACGTCTCATTATAAGGTGAGAATTTAGTGTGTTATGCAGTAACAATTTTTTAGCCCAAGTGGCTTAGAGCTCAGATTATATAGTAGCCAAATATTTTGAAAACTTTCAAATGTTTGAGTTACTACATACTAAGTTTCAAAATGCACCTAAAAAAGGGATACATTCTAAACAAGGTTTCCAGGTAGAGGTAGTAGTATTAATCAGGATTTGTTGTAGGAGCCTGCTTGTTTGTTTCTGGCTGCCCAGATGATGAAATAATCACACAGAAACCATATTATTTGCATATTGTTTGTCCAATAGCTTAAACATATATCTAGCTTGCTCTTATATCCTAAACTAACCCATCTCCATTATTCTGTGTATTGCCACGTGGCTGTGGCTTACTACCAAGGTTCTGACCTGTGTCTGTCCCCGGCAGAGGCTACATGGCTTCTCCTGAATCGGCCTTCTTTTTCCCAGCATTCAGTTTAGTTTTCCCCACATAGCTCTGTTCTGCCCTGCTCTGCTATAGGCTCAAAGCAGTTTCTTTATTCACTAACCAATAAAAGCAACACATATACAGAAGGACTTCCCACACCAAGGGTTCTCTAGAGAAACAGAACTGATAGAACATAGATAGATAATAGATAGATAGATAGATGATAGATAGATAGATAGATAGATAGATAGATAGACAGACAGATAGATAATAGATAGATAGATAGATAGATAGACAGACAGACAGATAGATAATAGATAGATGATAGATAGATAGATAGATAGATAGACAGATAGATGATAGATAGATAGATAGATAGATAGATAGATAGATAGATAGATAATCACACATTTCCTCCAACGAGGCCACAC
>NC_022034.1:2950531-2953055 GCF_000317375.1 Microtus ochrogaster
TAGGTGGGTGGAGTAAACAGAACAGAATGCTGGGAGGAAGAGGAAGTGAGCTCAGACTCGACAGCTCTGCTCTCTGGAGAGAGGCCATGCTCCCCTCTCCCGGGCAGACACGATGAACCAAGCAGCCAGGTCAGACATGCTGAATCTTTCCCTGTAAGACTGATGCTACACAGATTATTAGAGATGGGTTGATCGGGATATGAGAATTAGCCTGTAAGGGCTAGAGTTAATGGGCCAAGCAGTGTTTAAAAGAATACAGTTTGTGTGTAATTATTTCGGGGCATAAGCTAGCCAGGCGGCCGGGGTGCTGGGGACACAGCCCTGCCGCTCCTATTATACCACATGCCCACTTATTCTCTTATTTGACTAGAGGCTGCAACAGAGAACAATGTGGAGGGATAGAGGCCCAGCTGTTGCTAAGAAACGAAAGTCCTGAAAAACTAAAAACTCACGGTGAAACCTGATCCACTATGGTCTTGAGTATTAGTTAAACACAAAAGGAATCTTCCTAAAAGAAAACTGGCAGCAGTTCCCACAATAGAATGCTTCTGTGCCGTAAGAGCCCAAAGTCTGCAGATCACAGTTATCTTCTCATGCGGATCCCATCCATCCTCCAATATGAAAGTTTTTTTGCCGGACAAAAGTGGATACTTTTTTCCAGATGAGGATCTGTAATATCTGTTCTCAGGAGGAACCCTGAAAGACCCTACAAAAGGGAATCCAAATCAAACTGTATTAGTTGCTGTTCTATTGCTGTAGTAAGACACCATGACCAAGGTAATTTGCAGAAGAAAAAAACCTACTGGGACTCCAGTTGTGACAGGGAACATGGCAGCAGCCAGACAGGCATGATGCTGGAGCAGGAAACGAGAGCTTATATTCTCATCCAGAAGAACAAGGCAGAAAGAGAGCTAACCGGAAATGGATGAACTTTTAAAACCTCGATGCCCACCCCCAATGATACTCCTCCTCCTTTAAGGCCACACCTCCCAATCCTTCCCAGAAAGTTCATTCAACTGGAGACCAAACATTTACACATATGAGCCTATTTGGGCTAGTCTTATTCAAACCAGCACACAAGCATGACCAGATTGTCTAATAACTGGTTAGAAGCAGTTCAGTGAGCTCCTGCCCTTAGAAGATTCCAGCAGCTTGTTTGCACACTATCCCATTCCAGGTGGACACAGTTTATGTTCGTGTTGGGCTAGATTTAAAAAACAACAATTACAGAAAATGAACCTTCTGAGAAGCAAACAGAAGTTCTGTGCTGATTGTCAAATAAGAAATTGATTAATTAAAATAACACACACATAGTCTTTTGGCTCTTTGAGACAAGGTATTTTTGATAAGTATTTTTGAATCTTAGTAATTGGTTTCCCCGCCAATGCAGTGATAGAGGTCCCAGGACCCACATCTGATCATGGCCTTCTTCCTGAAGCAGCAGAGAATGAAAGAAAAGGGATGGGCCTGTGGCCCCTAAGGTAGGCTTGTCTTTCTTATGAAGCCACCAAAATCTAGTCATGGAGGTTCTGTTCAAATGACCTTATGACCTTACCTAATTCTAATGACTTCCCAAAGGTCCCGCCTACTAGTCTCATAGTTGAATTGTTTGTCCCCTCTGATGACCTCACAGTAGAGGAGAAACTTCCATATAAACCCTTGGAGGACAGGCGCAAACATAAGCTCATACAGCCCCCTTTAGTTCATTTCTGAGTTCACGCTGGGGAAGTGGCCTGGGGTAGGTCCTTAAAGAGCCTCAGAAAGACCAAGGGTCCACAGGATTAAAGGACAGGGAGGGGCACTAGATGTCTAGCTCGGTTAAAAAACTCTTGGACTGCCGGGGAATGGTGGCACACGCCTTTAATCCCAGCACTTACTTGGGAGGCAGAGGCAGGCGGATCTCTGTGAGTTCGACACCAGCGTGGTCTACAAGAGCTAGTTCCAGGACAGGTTTCAAAGCTACACAGAGAAACCCTGTCTCGAAAAACCGAAAACCTCTCAGACAACAAAGTTGGGAGAGCTTCAGCGTTGCTGAGCATTTGGAAGAACTGGGACAGCAGCACACCCAGACACCCAGAGATGAAATTCCTTGCTCCCTCCCCCATTTTCATCTTAGTTCTCTTCTTGTACCTTTCATCTGTGCTCACAGGATGCATGTGGCAGGAAAGGCGAAATGAGAGCTATCTAAGGGAGGGAATGTAGGGTACCACTAATCCGGAACAGAAGGGATGAAGGAGGGCAGGGGAGGAGGAGGAAACTAGAACAAAGTATCAGGATAGGTATGGTGTGTATGAAATGTCGTAACAAAACCCTGTCTGCATGCTTACTGTGTCGGTAACTTTCCTAATGTTCTGATGAAGCCACGATCAAGGCCACTTAGAGACGAAGGAAGAGTTTGTTTGGGGCTTACCATTCCAGAGGCGTAAGAGTTCATCACCATTAATGTGCCTTACCCGCCCTGCAAAGTCGATGGGAGGTGTGGTGGAGGTGGAGTGGACGGAAGGAATGGGAGGAGGGGAGGAAG
>NC_022034.1:2953754-2966212 GCF_000317375.1 Microtus ochrogaster
TTCATAATAAATAAAAAAATAAGGTTTCCCTGTGTTTGGTGGGCCAGTCTAGCAAATGGTGTACTCATGGTTCTCCAAAGAGACAAAATCAGTAAGATACGTTTCTGATTTAGGAAATGGAAGCTATTAGGGACTCAGACTCATTGGATAATGAAGGTTAAGCAGTCCCAGAAGGCTATCAGCAGGTGGGGAACTGGGAATGCCTTGCTGGTAATGTTGCCCAGTCCGAGACTAAACACCCAGAAACAGTGAAGCTGGTAGTATAAAGCTGAAAAAGTAAAGATCGCTGGTGTAAACCCAGGAGTTCTAGGCTAGAAAATATAGACTTCTGGTGTCTGAGCCCGGAAGTCAGTATATTCACAACTTGGCTGATGGGGGACAGCTAGCCTTCCATTTAATCTCATTAGGCCCCCAACCAGTTGGGCAATACCCGCCCACATCAAGTATGGTCTTCCTCACGCTGTCTTCTCAGACCTGCATGCTAACTCCTCTGGAAACACCTTCACACGTAAACCACAAGCATGCTTTTCCAGATCTCTAGGCATCTCTGAATCCACTCAAAAATCCCTATTTAAAACTGACCATCACACCTAGTGTCCCCTGGGTCAGAAAAGTCAATGACTTTGTACTGCTTATGACTGACCATGAAGTAGAGAAGTTCCTGTGAAATTAAGCCCTTCCCCCTTAAAGACTCTCACAGTAAGTACTCAGGCAGGTACTCTCAGAATTGAATTTAATTATAGGTTGCTCTGTAGCATACACGAGAGAATTGCTTGGTGTGGGGAAAATTCTCCACACATCTGGCTATAGAAGTGGTCTATGTTAAGTGTAAGAGGGCGGGGGATGGGGAGGGGACAATCTGTCTTTCTAAAATGGGTAGCCCTGGGCTGGAAAGTCTAAGACAGTGGTAAATCAGGGTCTGATGAAGATACTCTGTCTTTGTAACTGGTATCTTCCTGCCGTGTCCTCCTGGGACACAGGGAAGAAGTTAATTCTTCTAGCCTCATCATGGGGGTAATTAACTCACAAGACTGCTGCCTCCAAAAGCAGTGACCTTGGAAGTTAGCATTTGGCTTTCAGTTTTAAGAAGAACCAAGTTTTTAGGCCACAGCTCTTACAATTCTCTCGGCCTATTCTTTGTCCTGACAGGGCTGCTTGCCATACTCCAGTGGGGAATGATGACATTAAGTAGGAACATAAGAAGTCTGTTGGAAAAGTAAGGAAACAAAACACTGTTAGAAAGGAAAGACACAACACACACACACACACTCACACACACACAGTGGTACAGATCTGACAAAACCCCAAACAACCAAATGTGAAACTCCAGAAGAAAATACTGTCTTTTGGGGAAAATCTTACAGTGTGGGTGGGTGGGTGGGGAATGATAGGCCCTGCTTGCCATGCTATCATTGATTGGCGCTGCCAAGGAAACGGTGGGTTCTACTGGAATGATATGCTTTGGCTTCATGTGGAGGCATGGAACTTAATGGCACTCAGTGGAACTGGATGGCAAGCTCTTTTAAAACTTAAAATGTATTATTTATTATAGGTGTGTCTACATATAAGCACATGGGGTGTGTGTGAGTGTGCATGTATGTATACTTTATGGACTTGCTTATCTCCTTCTCCTGTGGGTTCCATGGACTGGGCTCAGTGTTCAGGGAGGCAAGGCCAGAGCTTCTACCACTGAGTTGTCTGTCCAGCCCCTGAATGGCAAGTTCAGTTTAAAAGGAGATAGAAGTGGCGCGTTTCCACGACTGTCCTCCAGTGTGAGAAGGTCCACAGGGTCCCTGCACCTAGGAAGAAGCACTTGAAATGACGCATGCCGCTTGGAAGTGGCTAAAGCCGCAACTAGGAAGCTAGATCTCCCCAACTGCTTGTCACTAAAAAAGAGACTTGTAAACTGAAATTTTTGAGGTGTATGAACTTTCATTTATGGCCTTTTTTTATTGAAAGGCAAACAAGCAAGATTTTACACTAATGTTTCTTACAGCAGGGAGACATCTCAAAAATGGATTGCTTTCCTCTTGGCTTTTTTTAAAATCTTATTTATTTATTTATACTGATATTTTATTTATGTTTTAATAAATAAAGCTTGCCTAAAGACCAGAAGGGCAAAGCTAAGCCACTAGACGTCAGGCAGTGCTGGTACACACTTTTAATTCCAGGATTCAGGAAACAGAGGCAGGTGGATTTCTGTGAGTTCAAGACCACCCTAAACTACACAAGATCAATGAAGAATCAAATCCAGGTGGTGGTGCTTCACACTTTTAATCCCAGTACTAGGAAGTCATGAACCTTTAATCCCAGCACTAGGAATATAAAATGGGGGGAGAGAGAGGCTTAGTCTGCTTAGTCTGCAGGCGCCCAGCCTGGGTAGAGGTAAGACTTCTCTAATGGCTTGGCTGCTTTGCTTTTTTGGTTTTTGGATTGAAGCCCATTATCTGTCTCTGAGTTTTTATTATTTGTGCTACATTTATTTATTTATTTATTTATTTGTTTGTTTGTTTATTTATTTATTTATTTATTTTGGTTTTTCGAGACAGGGTTTCCCTGTGTAGCTTTGGAGCCTATCATGGAACTCACTCTCAAGACCAGGCTGGCCTCAAACTCACATAGATCCACCTGTCTCTGCCTCCCGAGTGCTGGGATAAAAGGCGTGTGTCACCACCACCCCACTATCTTTGCTTTTTAAATCTCCAGCACAGAATCAAGAAGATATGTAAACATACACTACCTGGTCCTTTACAGAAAAGTCTACCAACAATTGATATTTGTTTTAAGGATTTTCATGTCTGTGTTGACACGGTTTATACCCACTGTAGCTCCAGGATGGAGTTACTGCGGTGGGTTTGGATTCCTTGCCACTCCCTACTTGGCGTTCGTCAGAATCATGTCTGTGGTTTGAAACTGGCCGTGTAGGAGAAACTTACTGGAGGTTAGCAAATGCTGACACTTGGGCCTGTTTCTCTTTGGAGAGCTGGTTGGTAAACATTTACACAGTGGCCTGTTTCACCGCACAGTGCATATGTATTAGATCCCTTACACAGATGTGTGAACTGAAGTCCTAATCCCCAGTACCTCAGAATGTGATTGTGGAATAAGAGTCCTTGAAAGGGCAATTAAGTTTAAATGAGGTCATTAGGGTAGCTCCTAATACAATATGAAGAGTTGGCCTTTTGAGAATTGAGATCTGGACACAGACGCAGAGGGCCAGGCCCCAGGATGACTCAAGACAGCAGCCATTTAGTGCGAAGGGCAAAGCCCAAAGGGAGTCCCCCCCAATGACACCTTGATATTGGACTTAGAACCTCTAGAAGTAGGAGGGATACATTTCAGTTTTCTAAGTCATCCAGTCCGTGTTAGGGCAGCACTAGAAGATGATTAGTTAGTGACCCAAGAAGGTCGAAATTGCTCCAGAAGTTATCAAAGAAATGCATTTGATCTAGTGAGTGTCTTCCTCACCACCTCCTGCAACCTAATTATATATGCTGTTAACTTACTATTGGGTACTCTGAGTGCCAAACAAGATTAGGGAACTCCTTAAACATCAGTTTCCCTAGGAAATAATAAGCAAAATTGTAGGATAGAGGTTTGTACCAAGCAGCACAACTTTTCTTCCTCTTCTTTTCTGCACCTGACTTGACTCCACGGCTACAATGAAACAGGGAGACAACAAGTTGAAGGTGTAGTGATGACAGCTGTCTCTGAATTTCTTAGTAAGTCGGGGAGGTGACACAGGAGTTTCCTCCTGGAGATTGCCCTTGAGAAGAAGGAGCAAGCACTGTGATCTACTACTTCTTGCCTAGTGTGGTCTTTGTTTTTTAGAGTTCCCTGTGGTTTGATATAGGGTATTTTTTTTTAACAAGGAAAAGACAGAAACCAATTTAGACTTTACTGAAAAGTTTCTGCACCCCAATAAGCCTCTCTGCAGATGCAACAATGCAAATCAGACCAAATCAAACAGAATTAGAAAAAGCCCAGGTTTAATGAATAAAATGCTGCCTGATGATTTTCCAATTTTTTAGCCCCGCCCCCCATCACCTCCCACCACTCTTTACCCCTCCCATCCAGCCACCCCAGAGGAGACAAGAAAGGAAGACCAGAAAACCACATCTCTGTTTTTTTTTGGGGGGGGCGGTTAAAATACCCTGTGGGAGTGATCTTGAGCATCTCTGAAGGAGGGGTCGTCATTTGGTGGGCTTTCTGAGATGCAGCAGGGTTTGGAGAGAGATGGGAGAGGGGACTTGGGGTGGAACTTCCACCAGAACATTCCAGACTCTTTGGGTATGTGGATGCCAAGGGCCGGGGTGAAGCCTCCACCAGAACACATATAAGCATGGAATAATTCCATAGAATGTAACCCGTGATTCTCCATGTTGTTGTGGTATGAAGATGTTCCAGATTCATTTGCTGAGACACAGCCACACATGCAGATCACACACAAAGGTGATTACATCATAAGAGAAGAATTCTTATGGAGGGAGTAAGGTCATTAAAAGAGGGTTTGCTCCCCAACATCTTACAAAGCTCTTCCCTGTGATTCCTGGTGAGAACACTGCAAGACATTGGAATGCAGGCATTTTTTTTCATGAGCTACTCAGCCATTATCATAGAAGCTTTGTAAGTTCCTTCAAGAATCCTAAATCCTACTAGGCAGGGTGGTGCACATCTTTAATCCCAGAATTGAAGTGGTAGACGTAGGTGAATTTCTGAGTTTGAGGCCAGCCTGACCTACAGAAAGAGTTATAGGACAGCCAAGGCTACACAGAAAAACCCTGTCTGGAAAAACTAAAACAAACAAACAAGAATCCTGAGTCCTAAGAAGAATTTAATCACCAGTGTAAGGCAGAAACATTAGGTAAGAAAGAATGTGAAGGCTTTACTCTGAATTTGATCTTGAGCTGATCATTGAGTCTCTCTGGGCCCCCTGGTCTGCAATGTGAAGATGGAAGACACAGGTGATTCAGTTTCTAAAATATGATGATCTCAGATTCTAGCTGCTGACAGAAAGGCATTCTCTCACCTGTCCAACCATGCCAGAGATAGATGCCTAAATTCACAAGTAGGCAAGGCTGTGCTGAGGAGGAAGTAACCCCCATTCATTGTTCCTCATTGTCTTTAGCTTGGGAGACATATTTCCTTTGTTCCCATTGATACATTGTTGCTTCTCTGCCCAGGAACACGGATGACCTCAATCGTGTCTTGCCTGTCTGGAGTAAATAACGAGCAATCCATGATTTCATTTGAAAACGCTGACAATCTGAATTATATCAAGCAAAAGTCTGGTAGGTAGTAGGCATTAGCAGTTGCCCCTTCTGGATGTGCTAAAACCACCCTTCAAAATAATGAATTTATTGTATGTACATTGCGATTTAATTTTTAAAAGTTATTAAATAAATGAATGAATCAAGCAGTTGAATATCGGGATGAAAAAGAATTTATGTTGCAATTTTAAAATTCTGATTTCTGATAGACTAAAACAACCACAGTAACAGTAACAAAAAACATTTTTAAAAAAGAAAAAAATCTTCTCAGATACCTGTTAATACTACTCCTTACCAGGAGACATTAAGGTTAGATAGCATACATTGGTGTTTTGGTTTTGTTTCTTGGGTTTTGTGTGTGTGTGTGTGTGTGTGTGTGTGTGTGTGTGTGTGTGTATGAGTGTGTGTGAGTGTATGTGTGTGTGAATGTATGTGTGAATATCTGTGTGTGCACCCTGGAATTTACACACAGTAGGCAAGCACACAGCCAATGAACTGCTTCCACAAACTTTTTTGAAACAAAATTTTGCTTCATTGCTGGGACTGACCTTCAGTTTGTGATCCTCCTGCCTCAGCCTCTGAGTAACAGGGATTATGGATTTATGCTATTAGGCCTCATACCATATGCTCTTAAAGTTTAAAATTCTGACTAATGTAATAGACAATAAAATTCCTCTCTGATTTTCAGAGGCAAACTGAAAATCTAGATAAATGCTTTTCCAAGTGTTTTCAGCATTTTAAAGTATTTCTATGTTTTGTAAAATATTTATATTTAGTACCATGAATTCATGATACTTAATATTATTTTTTTCTGTTGGTTAGTTTCTTAATGCAATAAGAGCCACAGGTGTTCTCATTAACCGAAACATTCTTAAATGCTTGGTCAAACTTAAGTGAGTACAGTATTTGAATATATTTTTGCTTGTTTTTGTTTTTGTTTTTTCAAGACAGGGTTTCTCTGTGTAACAGCCCTGGCTGTTCTGGAACTCACTCTGTAGACCAGGCTGGCCTTGAACTCACTGAGATTCTCCTGTGTCTGCCTCCCAAGGGCTGGGATTAAAGGCATGTGCCACTACTGCCTGGTTTAAATATACTTTTATTCGGAGTAAACAAATATGTGTTATGGTAATATTATAAACTAGGTTTTTTAAATATCTTTGTCAATATACTTACCAGAGAAGGCAATCATAGGCTGCTTTTCTGAAATATTTGTCTTGTAAATATTTCAGAGCCAAAGTCTTGGCATTCTCATTTTCTCAATTTGTGTTTTTGAAATAGAAAGTATCTTAAAGTTTATAGTGGGATCAAAAATGTCTGAAGGAACCTGGCCTTAAATAATCATTTACTCCTCAATAGTTACTCATAATTTAAAAATAATATAAAGTATTAAACTACGTTTTATCCACTCTCTAACACCTTTCTGACCTGAGCTGTCTTCTTTTCTCGATGTTGATATTTTACTCTTTAAGTCTTTCCAAGGCCTGTTTGAGACAACCTAGCAAAGTATTTTCTAAAAAGTATAAAATTCTGGTTTACCTTGTGCTATAGTAACAAGCTTACAGATTTCTAAAGATCATTACCTACAGAAGAGTTTAGTAACATCTATCTGCAGTTAAAATTATTTTAGCAAAAACTTTGATGAACTTGGAAATTTCCTGTGCCCCCAAAAAATTACACTTGGCATTATTTAGACATATTAAATAGTTTAATGTATTTCCCACTCTAAAGTTGTAATTTAAGGAATGTGAAAGCTAGAAGCATGGAAAGAGATATTTTTGTTGTTTCCTGAGCCTAGGTTCTCTTTTTCGCACCAGCCTCCTGGATGCAGATCTCAGAATGTCAGGGTTTCCTCGGTGTTAGCCTGTGACATATCTACATATGGAACACGTATGTGCAAATGGAAACGGTGGAGACAGAGAAGGAAATCTAAAGGAGTTGGTCAGTGCTGCCCGTCCAACTATGGAAGAAAGAACAAATGAGAGATTACGACGACAAATGAGCTCCCTATTTTAGACTATGATCTTTGTATTTCCCCTAAATCTCAGATTCCTGCCTCCTTCCTTCACCCACCCATATCCATAATTCATATTCATAATTTTGTAGGAATCTTTTAGTCACTTTTGTCACATTATACAAATCGATTCTGAATCCTTGACTCCACCCTTTTTTTCTGAGGTATGGATGAGATTTTTGAAGACTATTTCAACCTTTCCACTTGAACATCAGATTTATTGTTTTTATTTTTTATTTATTTTTATTTTATTTATTTATTTATTTATTTTGGTGCCGTGACTCGGATACAAACCGGATTTATTGTGTTTAAAGATAAACTCATTACATTCTCTCAAAACCACTCTCCAGATAATCTCAGTCTCCTTTAAAAACAACTGTGTGTCAAAATCACGCAAAGGGAATCACTGTTCTTTTCCCCTTTTTATCATGGCTATTATTTGTTATTACTCTTTGAGACAGGATCTCTTTATGTAATCATGGTTGTTCAGGAACTCAATATATGTGACCAGGCTGGTATCAAATTCACAGCTATCCTCCTACCTCTGCCTGAAAAGCACTGGGACTAGCCTGCATCAACACAGCCAGCTGTAACTCTTTTAACATCTTATCAGAATGTATCTAAAAGTTGCCACCCTCTATTTTATTCAGGTTTCCTACATTCTTTTCTTTCTTCCGCTTCTTCTTCCTAATATGAATACATAACCGAGGGAACAAAAGGATATTTTGTTGCTGTTGATTCTGGAAATAGATAGTTCTTAAAGAAATTTGCTTATATATTTAAAAATAACAGCTTTGCTTGTTTGTTTGGTTGGCTAGTTTTATTTTTAAAGAAATTCTGGGTAGTAAGGACTCAAGAGTCTGTGGAAACTCCTGTCCTGCTGGTGGAGATCCGTCTGTTTAACTCTAGATGTAAAGAAGGGGGGGCTAACCACATTGTTTACCCATAACCACCTGGCTGACCTAGTTTGCTAAAGAAAAACTTTAACAGAGATACTGCCTTCCTGTCCTTGTCAGCGTCTCTTCCCAGAGTTGTCCATCGGTTGCTTAACTCTCCCTAGCAATGTCTGGGGCCAAAAAAGAAAGGCTTCTTTCTTTACTTAAACAACTGCAAATCTCTATGGAACCAGGGACTCAGAATTGGTATGGCTAATAGGATATTTTGCAATTTATACTGAGAGCTTTAATTCCTGTTTGCAGCCTTTCTACCCTCAGGTTTG
This sequence comes from Microtus ochrogaster, assembly GCF_000317375.1. Lineage (NCBI taxonomy): Eukaryota > Metazoa > Chordata > Mammalia > Rodentia > Cricetidae > Microtus > Microtus ochrogaster. The sequence goes on from NC_022034.1 coordinate 2,962,255, forward strand.
AGGTTTATTGCACAAAAGCCAGCAGAGGATTATTGCACAAAAGAAGCTATACCAAAAGGACACTGATTATCTGAGACTGGAAGCTGACTTTCTTGACCTCTGTAGGAAGATAATTGTCTTGCAAACCTAGAGAGTGAAAAGGTTTCACCAAACTCTTTTTTTGCTTGCATTTAACATATCAAAAGCTAGGCCTGCTAGCCGCTGAGCTTTCAAACTAACAATGTCAGTCACAAAAAACCCTGTTCAGACAAATTCATAATAGTCACTATAGGTAAGTTACAGCTAAAACTGAAATTTCACACACAAGAATACTTTCACTGTTTGAAAGGTATTTTGACATATTTTTATCATTTGTTTTAAATGTGCTATTCACGATATACTGAGCATTGATTAAAACAAAACAAAAAACCCTTGAGCTTTTCAAAAGAGAATTAATTCATGAGGCAAAAAGAAAAGAAACTAATTCTGCTGTTTAAGGCAAATGGGAGGATGGGGGTGGGGCTTAGAGAAACTGTCAAAGAATTGGAGTGCTCAAATTCTTGGTACGGGGTAGAATTGGTCAGAGTGAAACATCTCACACTGAAGAATGGAGCTGTATCTTGATATTATAAAAAGCTGAAAACTGAAGTGACATAACCGGGAGGAAAGTCTAAAGTCACCAAACACTGTGAGGAGCAGATCGAAATGGGGTGTTCACAGGTTTACATCGTGATGAATTTTCAGCAAAGTGAGCTACAGCAAATGACGTGGGACCCAAGATGTGCCAGCTGACAGCAAGATGGCCGGGGCAATGGAATCTTTCCTCCTGATAATGACGTAAGAAGAAAAGGAAATGCAAGAAAAGTCACTGGTAACCAGCCCTGGAACAGTCTGTATCTCAAGAAAAAAAGACTGGAGCAATGAATTGTGGGTGTGGACGTGATGGGAGGAGGAGAGATCAAGGAAGATGAATACATAAATCAAAAAACAGCAAATGCAGGCTTGGTATAAAAATGTACTGAATCCCAGAAAGCGTAATGGCATTTCATTTGTAATTTAATAAATAAAGCTTGCCTGAAGATCAGAAAAGTAAAACAGCCACACTGGCCAGCCTTACAGACCAGGCAGTGGTAACAAACACCTTTAATCCCAGTAACCACACTAGCTTGTCATAGAAACCAGGCAGTAGTGGTGCACACCCTTAATCCCAGAACTAGAGAGGATTATATAATGAGAGGAAACAGCTCTCAACCTCATTCTGAGATTCCTGGAGGCAGGATCAACATTTTCAGACTGAGGTCGAGGTAAGAGCCAGGTGCTAGCTGCTTTGCTTTTCTGGTCTCCAGGTTGAACCCCAATATCTTCTGAGGTTTTATTAAATGTGCTACAAGAAAGCAGTCCAATACCCTAGTTACATCGAAACTAACTGCTCGCAGATGATAGAAGGTTTGTGTCCGCACGACGTCTCACCTGCCACCTCGAAGACAGCAAATAGATTAGGCCAAGACTCTAGATTTTTCTAAACTAAATTAACAATTTTTCTTCTTTGCCTCTCTAAATGGGAGGCACTCACAAAACAGATAGGAGAGCAATTGGAAGCACCTTGCTGTTACGGTACATTCGATTATGTCAGTAACCGTAGGCCCTGTCCGTGTTCTGTGTTTCCCTTAGCAGGCCTTCCCCAGCCACACTACACATGCCCTTATTCACTTCTGCTCGACGTCTCACCAACCAGCATATGGGGAAAGTGGTACAATGATGTATCACATGTTCACTAACAGTAAGATCCCCCCACTCTCATCCGACCTATCTTACTACCTCTGGTTTGGTTTTGTTCTGGGGTAATTTTAAAGTAAATCCCAGGTGGTAGGGCGCCATCTCTTAGGCTAGGGGTTTCCTCTGCTTATTCATTTACTTAATGTCTACCTTTCCTTTCTAGAACTTGAGCTCAACAAAAGCAGGATTTTTGTGATCTCTAATGACAGCAGCAGCATCTTTAAAAGGTCCTGGCATGGATCTAGCTGGAGCGCTGACTTAGCAGTTAAGAGCATTTGCTGGTCTTTCAGAGGAAGTTCCATCTCCCCCCCCCCCCCAGAACAGCTCACAATCATATCAGGAACTCTTGTTCCAGGGAATCCAGTATTCTCTTAGGCACACAGATGACAGGCAGGCAAACACTCAAACGTATAAAATAAAAATAAGTAGGTCTTTTAAAGGGTCCTGGCACATAATATATGCTTGATAAATATATTGAGCAAATAAACATAGAATCCAAGTGGTGACATGTTGTAGCTGAAAGTTTTCTCTGTCGCACTAGCCTCCTGGACCACTTCCACTTCCCTTGCTAGTTCCTACAGCCTCTTATGAAATAATCACTCAGAGGCTAATATATTAAATATAATTGTTTGACCAATGGCTTAGGCCTCTTAATGGCTAGCTTTAAATATAAATTAACCCATTTCTAATAATTTATATTTTACCAAGAGGCTCATGGCTTGCTGATAATGTTCGGACCTCTTTTTCCTTTGGCTGCTACATGGCGTCTCCTTGACTCTGCCACCTCTCTCTCTCTCTCTCTCTCTCTCTCTCTCTCTCTCTGTGCATCTTCATTTGGACTTCCTGCCTGGCTTTACTCTGCTAAACCACTGGCCAAAACAGCTTTAGTCATCAACCAATAAAAGCAACACACTTTAGACTCACAAAGATAAGATAGATGATAGAGTGTTTTCTTTAATTTTGCCTAATACAAATAGACTAAATGGGGTGGTACATTCCTTTAATCCCAGCACTCGGGAGGCAGAGGCAGGCGGATCTCTGTGAGTTCTAGGCCATCCTGGTTCCAAGAACTAGTTCCAACACATGCCCCAAAGCTACAGAGAAACCTTGTTTCAAAAAAACAAAACAAAACAAAACAAAAAAAACCCCAACAGCAACAATGACAGCAACAACAAATAGACTAAATGTTGTAACTGTAATGCTTGTTTGATAACTGTTTTGTTATATGTAATTTTACTATGTTAAAGTTAAAACCTTCCTTTTCGTTTAGACAGAAAAGGGGAAATGACCTGGGATGTCCTTCTGTATATGTGTTGCATAACTAAGGGAAACTATAACTATAGCTATCTGTCTTCAACTCCATCAAAGACTCCAGAAGGATATAATACTACCTAAGCAAATAGGAAGTGCATTGTAAGCAACTTCCAAAACTCTAGAATTTACAGAGACATCTCACTACATGGACGGTCACCCAAACTTCTTCTATAACATTGGGGCATCCATATTCAGCCTACAGACCCAGAGTATCTAGCAGATTAAAGACTCATATGGTCAGAAAAAGATAGAGATATACAGTGAAGATGGATTCAGAGGTAAAGAAAAAAAGAAAAAAAAACCAATCAGTTTACAGTATGCTGGGAGAGAAAAGAAAAAAAATAAAGAAAGTCCTTAAAATTTGAAATATAGTCAGGTATGGTAGCACACGCCTTTAATCCCAGCACATGAGCCAGAACCTTACTAGTAACCCACAACCTTGTGGCAATACACAGATTAATAGAAATGGGTTAATTCAAGATGTACGAGCTAGTTAGGAATATGCCTGAGCCATCAGCCAAACAGTGTTGTAATTAATATAGTTTCTGTGTGATTATTTGGATCTGGGTGGAAACAAAAAGGCAGTCTCTGCCTTCAGTATAAAGCAGATGTGCTATGCACATAACAGCGAATACTATTCAGCTTTCAAAACATCATAACAACATGAATGAGTCATTAAGACATTATGCCAAGGGAGGCAAATCATAAAATGGCAAATAATTTAAACTGTAAAATGCACAGAATCAAAGACTAAAATGGTTTTGAAGGGGTGCGGGAGGCAGGAGTGGAGGGTTACTTATCAGCACATACATACATACATACACATATATATATATATATATATATATATATATATATATATATATAGAGAGAGAGAGAGAGAGAGAGA
>NC_022034.1:2966312-2975290 GCF_000317375.1 Microtus ochrogaster
GCTATTCGACATTGCGTTTGCAGCCAATGGTACTGTGCCATGTATTAGCCTTTGCCTAGTCCTGTTATCACAATGAAGTAAAACAAAACAAAACAAAATTACAAAACCTAGCCAGGCATGGTGTCTCACAATTGTAATTCTAATACTTAAGAAGCCGAAACAGGGAGACTGACATGAGTTAAAGGCCAATCTTGAGTTATGCGGTGAGACTGTTTAAAAATAGTATGATAGTGTACGCCTTTAATCCCAGCACTCAGAAGGCCATCAGGAGGATCTCTGTTGAGTTTCAGGGCAGCCGGGCAACTCTGACACAGAGAAACCCTGTCTCAGAGAACCAAGAAACAAACAAACAAAAAACCCAAAAAATCAAAAAGCAACAACAAGAACTCTTTTAAAAGACAACAAAAATTAAACATCCAGCCCCAGCCTGCCTGGTATGAAAGAGAACTCAGTAAACCATGGAACTAGACTGTTGTATGGGTAGAAAGAAAGATTCACTGGGGATTCTCAGGGCAGGGGAGTGAAGCTAGAGTTGGGGGGAACAGAGAGAAGAACAAAATCTTATATTGCCATGACGGTATCCCTGGTAAATAAACATTTGATGAAGGAATGAGCAATCAGGTGACCTTAGAGGCAAGACAGGGCCTGTAGCCCTAGGATGGTAGGGCCAGCCCTCAATACCCAATGATGAGCTTTAGCAAAGGAAGTAATTCTCAGTCCTGTCCATAACTGTGGACAGTTTGTCCAGTGAGCAGAGTTGCCACCTGCACTAGTCAGGGTCCTCTAGGGACACAGAACTTATGAAGGGAATTTGTTGGAACGGCTTACAGGCTGCAGCCCAACTAATCCAACAATGGCTGGCTGTGAACAGAAAGTCCAAGAATCAAGAGTCCCACAAGGCTGGGTGTCTCAGCTGGTCTTCTGTTACGCTGGAGTCCCTAAGAAGTATTCCAGGGACAGTCAAGGAATGGCTGTGCTGACAACGTGAGGGCAGGTGAAGAACAAAACCTTCCTCCTTCCATGTCCTCATATAGGCTACCAGCAGAAGGTGTGTGCAACCCAGGTTAAAGGCGTGTGTCTTTCCTCCTCAAGATCAGGATCAGCAGCATGTTGTCTTCCTGCTTTAGGATCCAGTGTGCCCTCCATTTCTGGACTGTAGTTTATTCCAGATACAGTCTTCAAGTTGACAGCATCACCCTTGAAGCAAGCTCCAGGTGGTGGAGTCTGTTGGTGACCCCTTTTCTTTGTTGATGGTCTCAAGGCAGCTGTCAGAAGATGGTATCTCTGACTGTCATGGGAACGAACCCCTTCCGTCCTTTTCTGTTCCTGAGGATGTCCCCAAAGGGAAAGAGATTTGTCAAAGAATCATAGTGGAGATGTATCCCTTTCCATTTGATGGGGTGCTCAGGAGCAGGAGAGAAGCTGCCTGACACACGTGCACAACTTTTGTTAAGTGGCTCCAGCAGCCTAGAGAGACAGAGAAACAGGCTTCAGGGAGCCAATGAGAAAGATGGAGACAAAGCAGATAGCTCTGGGTTGACACCAGGTAAGCAAAGAGAGACAAGTGTGTGTAAGTGCAGGAGAAAAATAGCAGGAGACATGGACTCTGGGTGACAGGAGCCCACAGAAGAAAGTGATCCGTACTTAGGAGAGTCAAAATCAGTAGTTAGGTTCAGTTAGAAGGGGCACCTAGTGTGAGTGACGGCGCAGTGGATAGGAAGAAAGGTTTATAGGGGACAAACTGCCGAGGCTATGGCTAGGGGGATGGAGAACACAGAGAAGAGAAAAATGGTAGAAAAGGAAGTGAATTTTCTGTGATCGTCATCGAAGAGGGGTCTTTGAGCTAACTCAGGCTGTGCAGATTAGATTGACCACGAGTTAGATGCCCTTGTCCAAAGTAGTTGATCTTGGGCCAGATTAAGAGAGGCTCCCGGTAAACAGAAAACCAACTTCAGACACTGTTTACCCAATAACAACTCTGTTTACCAGGCCAAAGTCCTCTGTTGGTAAAATGTCACCAGCACTGCCCTTTTTGGAGGTCACTTTGGACCCAACACCTAGGAGGGCAGTAGTGACTACAACTAAGTCCCTTGTACTCATGTTTTCCATTTTGATGTTAACGCATCTGAATCCAGCATCACAGAACAGTTCCTGGGTAGAAGGTGTTCTAGATTATCTCCACTTTTTATGTACTATAAACTCAATCCACAATTCCCTGGAACACAGTTTGCAGGGGTGTATTAGTGCTTACAATTACCATAGCAAAAATTCTTTATGATGGTTAGTTTGTAATGACACATTGATTTATCTTGCTGTTCTGGAGTTCTGCAAGCATGGTACCCGCTTCTGATTGGTTTTGGTGAAACCTGCCTCTTGGCAGATAGTAGCACAGTAAAGAGGATCCGGGGAGAGGAAGAGATTTTATGGCAAGACAGGAGTCAAGCACCTAGTAGAGGCAATTCTTGCTATTTTTTTTGTGTTGTTTTTGTTTTTGTTTTTCAAGACAGGGTTTCTCTGTGGCTTTGGAGCCTGTCCTGGAACTCGCTCTGTAGACCAGGCTGGTCTCGAACTCACAGAGATCCGCCTGCCTCTGCCTCCCGAGTGCTGGGATTAAAGGCGTGCGCCACCACCGCCCGGCTGCTATTTTTTTTTTTTAACAACGCTTTGTCTCAATAGGATTCTTATAACAGGAGTAACCCCTGAGTAACACTTCCTTTAGTATGTTAGGAGCAATATACAATATACATAAAGTCTAGTCAAGCACAAAAGCTTATGAACTACATGGGAAGCAAATGGCTTTCCACATTTTATAGTTTGTGTCTGGCTTGGGAGAAACGTGAAGCCTGTTCCACAAAGTTCTCAAGGGTATTTCATTGAACAAACCACACGCTGAGCTGTCTTTCTATATTATCACGGTTCATCTCTGCTGCTCTTTTCTTTGTGACGTCAAACATGGCTGATGCATTGTTTTATATCTAATACTTGTGTTGGGGTGAGGACATGGGTCAAAGAATCCCAAGCTAACTCCAACAGATTCCAATTGTATTTCTTTACTATAAGGAGCAAACTCACGGAACAGGAATGAGAAGTCCAACCTTAGATGTGCAACGCAGGAACCAGAGGGAGAGAGAAAGAACCCTGGGCAGGCCGGCAGTTTTCTCTGGGAATCCAAAAGGTCACACCCTGGGGCTGGAGAGATGGCTCAGAGGTTAAGAGCATTGCCTCCTCTTCCAAGGGTCCTGAGTTCAATTCCCAGCAACCACATCGTGGCTTACAACCATCTGTAATGAGGCCTGGTGCCCTCTTCTGGCCTGCAGACATACACACAGACAGGATATTGTATGCATAATAAATAAGTAAATATTTGAAAAAAAAAAGGTCACACCCTAACCTGGTCCAACTTCTCAAAGGTCATTGGCTGACGGAGGTTACCCATCACCTCTGCAGCCTCAGGAGTCAGCATATGGTCAAAGCAGTTCCTGGTACACTAACACACCACAACTCAAAAATCACGCTACAGTCTCTGATCCCTGAATGCATGTCAGCTGTTCCTTATGTCATTAATAGACAGAGACTGAGCCCACTCAAATTTTCTTGATTGTCCCATACATATGGAAGCCTGTAAGTATTGCTCTTTCCTCTGCAGAGCTTGGAATTTTCCAGTCTCTGTAGAGAAAGCCCATGCTCCCCATTCAAAATAGAGCCAGTATTTTTCAAGGCAAGACAAAGAAGTTCAATGTTTTATATCAGATTCGTCTGGACTCAAAGCTTGCCGCTCTCAAAATTTCTGTACTTGGTCATATTTAAATATTTAGCCTCAGTTTCTTTGCTATGAACTAATAATAATATTTAGCTCATGGGCTGTGTTAGATTGGGATTGATGAAGGTGATGTGTATAAAGTAAAATGAGACCTTTTTTTTTAAAATTTATTGAGACCTTTGTTTTATCATTGGATACAGGGTTGCATATAGTCCAGGCTAGATACAAACTCGCTTTGTAGCTAAAGGTGGCCTTGAACTCCTGATCCTCACAGGTGCTGGGATAACAAGACGTACCACTACACTCGACCTGTCTTGATGCTGTTAAGGAATAGTTGAGTGGCGTTAAGCACACCCATGATGCTGTACATCCCTCACAACCTTCTGGAACTTTTCATCATCCTAATCTGAACTTTTAATGGATACTAACACCCCCTTCCCTTTCCCCAGGACAGGCTTAGAATTTCTACTTTTGTCCCTATGAATCTTACTGTTCTAGTGGGGACCTCTAATGGCTGGAATCAGCTCAGTGTTTGTCCTTTCACGACGGACTTATCTGATGCCGTGAAATGTCATTGGGCAGTTCACATTGGAGCACGTATCAGGACCAAGGGAGCATCCTGCAAGGTTTATTTAAAGAATCCCTTTAGGAATGACACCAGGAAGCACTGCATTTACAATTGAATTTGGAGAGCACTTCTTGGGCTTGGCACGAGTTCACTGAGTTTTGCTTCAGGGCCTCAGGGAAAGTTCTCCGCCTTCTGGCCGTTGTCCTTCCCGAGGGATCCAGAGGGTTTTGTTAAAATGAGGGCTGCACTGAAGAGTTTGGGGGGAAAAGAAGCAACATGACTACAGCTGCTTCCCAATGCTCAGAGAAAGTGTGACATTGTGTTTAAAGGAAGAGAAAATAACAGGGAAATGTATTCAAACGTAAACTATTGGGGCATCTGGGTGGACATTCTTCATGCCTTGCCTCTGAAGTTTAAGTTAGGTATTATGTCAACCCTAAACTTAGAAAATAGTGAACAAATAAGCACCCTCCCCCCCAAGGTAAGTGTGTAAAATAAATCACCTACTGACAACTCATGTTTAAAATGTAAATGTACAAAAGCCAGAGCTCAGGAAAAAAAACGCTCCTGCAAGACCTATAGCTTAACAGTGATTGGAACTCACTGCACCATTTCATCAATGGCAGAGGTGGGAGGTAGTTTGTGAGTGAATTAACAGAGTACTCACAGTGGGGAAGATGCCATCAGGGAAAAGGAAATAACCTGAGATAAAATCATGGAACATCTTGGTAATTATTTAACAGGAACAGATGTTTTACGAATTAAAACCCTGGATGTTGTTCACTGAAAAGGGGATGGTCAGAATTTATTTATTGATTGATTGTTTGATTGCTTTCAAAAATGTTTAGAGTGTAACTTCATTAGGAAGACTATCAGCTCCTAAAACATTTGTTATTTATAGCCTTTGTCTTATGTAATTTGTCTTATGAGTTTCCACTGCCATTTGGGAAGGCCTGTAAGGAAGTGTTAGTACTGACCAGTGAACTATGACACCTGGGAAGATTGTCCCCAAACATGCCAGGGAGCTGTGGAAAACATGGGGAGTGATCAGGAAGCTAACGACCATACCGTAATGCTCATAGAGAATTTTTAATAATTTTAGTCCATAACATAGGTCAGACAAACTGTTTAAAAGGCTTTATTTTCTGAGTTAAGGTAGCCCAGACCAGCCTTACCATATTCTTGCTTCGGTTCCCTGAGTACTGGCACCACAGGTACACACCAATGAGCCTGGCTTAGATTTCCTTCTTTCCTAAGTTCAGAATTTTCTTTAAGTGATAAGAAAACATATAAATCTTTTATTAAGACTGTCCCTCAAGGAGGCTTGCTTGTAAGAAGGGCTCCAGGCCAGAGGAGGATAGGAGGAAGGGATTAGGGTGGAGTGTGAAAATGACCAAAATTTCAAGTGTGAAACCGTGAAACAAAAATCATTAGTACCTCAAGCCTTGTCTCATTCACGATGCAGAATCAAGATCTTCCTTAGAATGCACACTCAGTGTTGTGATTTCAGTGGCAGTGAGGAAGAGTCTGTCCCGGTCCTCATTCTGAAGACAGATTTCCCAGCATCCTTCTCAGGCATCACTCAGTGGGGGGTTCTCTATAGCCCTTTGTACATATGTCTGTTTTCTTTGCTCATTTTTTCTCGCTCAGGTAATCTCCAAAAGATCAAGTTCCCCTGCTGTGGTAGTTTGAACATAATTGGTCACCAGAAGCTCAAAGAGAGTGGCCCCGTTAGGGAGTGCAGCCTTGCTGGAGGAAGTGTGTCACTGTGGGGGTGGGTTTTGAGGTCTCATATGTGCTCAAGCCACGCCCAGTATTTCAGCTCACTTCCTGTTGCCTGCAGATCAAAGATGTCAAATTCTCAGCTCCTGCTCCAGCCATCATGCCCCACCATGATGAACAGACTGAACCTCTGAACTGTAAACAAGCTTCCCCAATTAATTGTTTTCCTTTACAAGAGTTGCCATGGTCATGGTATCTCTTCACAGCAATAGAACCCTAACTAAGATACTCCCAATTCAGCTATGATAGTGGTGATATTTATTTCTATTTATTTATATAAGAGAGGGTCTGTAGTCCAGGTTGGACTTAAACTCACTATATAGCTGACAATGGTCTTGAATTTCTGTTCTCTTGCCTCCACCTTCTGAGTGCTGGAATTATAGGTGTGTACCCCTGCATCTGGATTTATTCTGAGATTTTTTGCATGCCAATCAAAATTCTACAAACTATGATACATCATCAGACTTATTGTTGCTATTTTTATTCTTTATAAACATACTTTATCTGACAAGTAGAGTCTGGGAGGATGGTCAGAATTCAATGTAAGCCTGATTTTTAGTAAAGACACAAGGAAAGGGGAGAGGTAGGCAAGATGAAGGAGAAGAAAACAAGCAAAAGCATTTGGCTGTGTAATCCAAGAATAGCAAGTTTACAATGTGAAAGAGTTGCTTAGTTCCTCATCTTCTTCCTCCTCCTCTACCTCTTTTTTTTCCTTCTCATATTCAATGTGCTATGAATTCCTTTAGAATCTATTTCAAAAGAAATGCCAAGTCTGAAATCCTTCACCACTTTTAAGCCATCTTAATTTCTTATCTGGGATGCTGTGATCGTTTCCCTACATCTCCTGCATCTCCTGCATCATCTCCTGCATCTCTCACTCCTTCTGCTGTGTTCAACACACAGCAAGGTATCATTTCAGAGAGTAAGTCAGAACAGGCTACTTCTCTTTTCCAAACTTCCAAGGGCCTCCTTTTCCACTTAGAGTCCAAGCCAAGGTCTTTGTCTGTTACCCCATCAGTATCTCTGGACAACCTGTCTTGACTATTCTCCTTACAATCACAGCTGTCTTCTATGCCTTCATGTCCAGCCCTCTCCCTCCCCTCCTTTATTCTTTTCCATAGTTCTACTAGCTATAGGACTTACTTTTTATTTGATACTTTCAATACTGCCTGCCTTTCTCTGTTATGACAAAAACTCTGCTAAAATTATTTTGACTAATAATAAATTATTTTAAAAGCCCCAGTATTCAGAAGGGGCTTAATTAGTGTGGTGGTTTGAGTAGGTATGGACCCCACAGACTCATGGGTTTGATAGTGGCACTGTTAGAAGGTGTGGCCTTGGGGGAGTAGGTGTGGCTTTGTTAGAGGATGTATGTCACTATGGGGATGGGCTTTGCGGTCTTATATATGCTCAAGCTATGCCCAGCACACAGACTCCTTCTGCGGCATGACAGTCAAGATATAGAACTCTCAGCTCCTTCTCCGTGTCTGCCTTCACACTGCCCATGATAATATCGGACTAAACCTCTGAAACTGTAAGCGCCCCCAATTAATGTTTTCCTTTATATGAATTGCTCTGATCATGGTGTCTCTTTACAACAATAGAAACCCTAACTAACCCAATTAACATTTGATAATGTTTTTGTTTTGCTTGGTTCTTAGATTTATTATATTTTATATGAATCATTGTTTTGTTGTATGTATGTATGTGTATATGTACTACATGTGTGCCTGATGTCTATGGAGGTCATAAGAGAACTCAATAGGGTCATCTTGAACTACCATCTTTTAGATGCTGGGGACCAAACCTAGGTCATCCACAAGAACAATTCAGGCTTCTGGCTGATGAACCAAGTCCTCAGCCTCTGCTTTGTTTTCTAAACTTGCTCCGTAGATCAGGCTGATCTCAAACTCACAGTAGCTCCTGTCTGAACCTCCTGAATGCTGGAATAAAAGGCACCAGCCTCTACACTTAGCTAATAAGTGTGTATCTTTAATGAGGAAATAAAGATTTCTGTCCAGCTAAGGCAAAATAACTCATGTGAGCGAAGAGTAATATCTGATTTTCAAAAGTGTGTGTCCTGGATGTCAACAGAAAAGCAGATCGAGTGACAATAATTACCAGTGAAGAGCCTTGTAACGTGTTCTATATCTTATATGGATCTCCAGATAGAAAGGGGAGTTTCATTATAATTTTAAGACTTAATTTGTCATATAAAACTTCTCTACTAAGAAGTGACTGAATTTTGTTTAAAAGTTTTAATCTCTTGTTCTGCCGAAATGTTAAATGTACATCTATGCCTCTGACAAAATAAAATAGATAAAGAAGATGTTTTTAGTGAAACAGAGGAGAATTACATCAGGACCTCTTTTACACCTCTCTTTTTTTCCCCCCCGTTCAAAGTTAGCTAAACAAAAATTAAATTAAAATTTCCCTCAGGCACACCATTTTCTCTTAGTCCCTGGGTATCATCAGGATTGGAAAGTTGTCTGCCCTGCTTCATGTGCTATAAAAAAGGCAACTATGGTATATATGAAGAGCTATGAGATCATGTTAAGGAATGAGTTATTTGATGGCATAGCTTGCAGCATAAAATTTGAATATTAATGTAATAGCACCCCTTTTCATCTCTTGCTTTCTCAAATGTGTTGAGACCTTAAAGGGAGATAAATAGGCTGTTATTGTTTTAGCATCCATTTTACTAGTAAGACTGCAATATGTTCAGGTCACTGGCATCCATATCCATTGGGTATTTGATTAAAAACTTACAGATGAATAATTTGAGTGAAATGAAGGAAGGTTCTCTGACTTCCACTTCGTTCCTTTTGTTTTGTTTTGTTTTTTGTTTTTCAAGACAGGTTTCTCTGT
>NC_022034.1:2975985-2981454 GCF_000317375.1 Microtus ochrogaster
CCTCCCCAAATTCAAATAAGTCTTATTTAGCTGTTTAAGGCTGTCTTACTAGTTATGACTCATTGGTGTTCTGACAGGATGCTTTAGTACATGTCTGTCATAGTCTCTCTACTTATATATGTTTCTGAGAGACTAATATAACTTTAAATGTTTTCTAAACTTTGTTTATGTGTATGGCTGCTTTGCCTGTATGTATGTCTGTGTGCTACTTGCATTCCTGAGCCCACAAACGCTGGAAGAGGGCATCAGATCCCCTGGAACTGGAGTTACAGACAGAAGGATGGGGCGGCTTAGTGGGTAAGAGCATTTGAGGCCCTTCCTGAGGACCTGAGTTCCTTTCTCAACACTCACATTAGGCATTAGGCACCTCACAACCAGCTTCAAGGATGCAGAGCCCCTCTCCTGGCCTCCATGAACACTTCAAGTATGTGGTTCATGTGTGTGCGTGCGCACACACACACACACAGTGGGATGGGGTGTAATGACATTTATAAAATACTATAAGGCTAACATCCTTAGATTTTAAGAGTTTTTGCTGGGAGGTAGTGACACACACCTTTAATTCTAGCACTCAGGAGGCAAAGGCAGGTGGATCTCTGAATTTGAGGCCCACCTGGGCTACAGTGTGAGTTCCAGGGCAATCAGGGACACACAGAGAAACTCTGTCTCAAAAAAAAAATTCCTTCTAGTGCTTTACAGTTGTCTCACACACTCTAATCTGACAGCAATATTAAGAGACTCAATTAATTGATTCATTGATGTAGGAGGGTCATCTCTCTATATGTTACTTTCATTGGTTAATAAAGAAACTGCCTTGGCCTTTGATAGGACAGCACCTTAGATAGGCGGAGTAGACAGAACAGAATGCTGGGAGAAAGAAGCAGAGTCAGGCAGACACCATGAAGCTCCAGTCCAAGATGGATATGGTTTAGAGTCTTCCCGGTAAGCCACGACCCCTTGGTGATACACAGATTATTAGATATGGGTTAGTCAAGATGTGAGAGTTAGCCAATAAGAGGTTAGAACTAATGGGCCAGGTAGTGTTTAAATGAATACAGTTTCTGTGTAATTATTTCAGGTAAATCTAGCCGCGAGCCGGGTGGTGGGACGCAGCCTGCCACTCCTATTTACAACAATTCTTCGCATTTTAGTTTGTTATAGATACTTATTTTTACATTCACGCTTGCTTGGTTTTTCATTGTACTAAATTATATCTAAGCATTTACTCACAACAAAATGGAAATGTATAAATTAAATTACAGACTGCTTTATTAAAATACTGATTTTACATATAATTTATAATGATAAACTTACGCGGTACTTGGAATTGAAGCAAGGGCCTTGCACATGCTGGGTGAATAAACACATCATCACAGAGGTAAAACCTCTACCCGAAACATTTTACTAAATTAAACAATCATGTTCTCAGGGAGGCAGCTCTGTTTGTTTGTGTGTGCTTAGCATGAAGCTTGGGTTTGATCTCGGCGCTAGATGAAGCTGGCTGTGGTGGTTTGTGCCTGTAACCGCGGCACTCTGTAGGCTGAGGGAGAAAAACCAGAAAGTTACAGCAATCCCTGGCTGTGGAGAGAGTGGAAAACCAGCTGGGCTATACAAAACAAATAATAACAACATGATAATCATATATGGCTTAATTAAACACACTAAGGAGAACATTTACAATCTTAGGACGCTTTCATCTGGGGAAAGAAGAGCATGAGGAAGTCCTAGAAAGAGACTGATGGGGCTGGAGAGATGGCTCAGAGGTTAAGAACATCGCCTGCTCTTCCAAAGGTCCTGAGTTCAATTCCCGGCAACCACATGGTGGCTCACAACCATCTGTAAAAAGGTCTGGTGCCCTCTTCCGGCCTGCAGGCATACACACAGACAGAATACTGTATACATAATAAATAAATAAAATAAATATTTAAAAAAAATAAATAAAATGTTATAGCTGGGTAGATTTTTTCACTTTCTTAATGCCACCTGCTAGTTATCCTTTTTGTTATGTTTTGTTTTTTGAGGCAGGGTTTCTCTGTGTAACAGCCCTAGCTGTCCTGGAACTAGCTCTTGTAGACCAAGCTGGCCTCAAACTCACAGAGATCCACCTGCCTCTGCCTCCCCAGTGCTAGGATTAAAGGCATGCGCCACCACCACCCAGCTTCCTTAGTCTTTCTTATGTAAACTCATTTACTAATTGGGTTCTGAGGAGACAGACGAAAAAGACTAACCTCAAGAGTTCAAATAATCCCTCCCCAAGTCAGGATTCAACACAAAACTGTGTGCATGCTAGACTTTACCGTGAGTTACATCATCCACCGAGAAGCTGAACGCAAGAACAAATGAATCACGGGAGTGGAAGGAGCTTCTTTCCGAGGTCACAGTCTGGACTCCTGTAAAACAATCTCTGGAGTCCTCAGTGCTGTGGTTGCATTGCTGGAGTTGGTCTGAGGGCAGAATACCCTTAATACAATTCTCAGTCCTGTCCATAACTGTTATAATATCTCAAGCTACCACATGAGAATCTTTGAGCCGATTCCACTGGAAACCACTATAGAATTAACCAGCTTTGTATCTGTGCTAATGTATGTTTCAGTTACCTAAAGACTTAAATAGAGATTTGCATTGATAGGGATCTTGGTCTATTGATACAAACTTAAGGTCAATTTTGTCATATGTATATTTCTGCTCTTGATTAAGGTATTGTGTTTGTACAACTCATTTAGGGATGTAATGTATAATTAAGAAATATAGGTAAATAGAGAGTCAAACTTGTAGTCATGTTAGTTCAATTTTCTAGATGTACATAGATATATTTCAGATGGATGGGCATTCTTCAAACCTTTAAACAGAATATGGCATTTAAAATGTTTAAGAACTTAGGACTTTTCATGACAATGAGACACATCTGCTCCTGGCAGCACCAATTACTTCAAGAAGAAGATGGGCATTAAAGAAGCTCCTTATGGAGTCTCTTAGCCATTTGGGTGAGAAACTGTTCTTTCCTCAACTGCTTGATCATATGCTGTATGAATTGGACATGCAAGATCCACAGAGAAATGACTGCCGAACTTGCCTAAAGGTGAGACATTCCTTTGGGGTTTCTGCTTCATGAGTTAGCTAGACATTCTGGAGGACACAAGAGAATGTGACTAACAAACTGCTAATATAGGCAGAACTATCTTTGAAATTTCCTGCTTCATGGAAAAGTCTGCTGGATATTATGGGCCTGTAGGCTGAAGATGGATGCCCCAACGATACAGAAGAACTTTGGGTGACTGTCCAGGCAGCTAGATGTCTCTGTCAATTCTAAAGTTTTGGAAGTTGCTTACAATGAACTTCCTGCTTACTTAGGTAATATTATATCTTTCTGGAGTATTGATGGAATTGAAGAATTGATATAGTTTTCCTGCATTATGATAAAAGATAAAGTAGATATAAATATTGTAACTGTAATTCTTACTTGATACCTGTTTTGTTATATGTAATTTTACTATGTTGAAGATAAAGCCTTCCTTTTCATTTAAACATAAAGGGGGAGGTGATATGGGATTCCCCTCTGTATACCATTGGTTAATAAAGGACTGCTTTGGACCTATAGCAGGGCAGAAGTTAGGTATGTGGGGGAAACTAAACAGAATGCTGGGAGGAAGAAGGTGGAGTCAGAGAGAAGCCATGGAGCCGCTGCCAGAGACAGACATGTTGAAACTTTGCTGGTAGGCCCTGACCTCATGGTGATGAACAGATTAATGGAGATAGGTTAAGATGTAAGAGTTAGCAAATAAGAAGCTAGAGGTAATGAGCGAAGCAGTGATTTAAATAATACAGTTTCTGTGTGGTTATTTGGAGTCTGAGCTGCCGAGCAGCCAAGAACCAGGTGGCTCCCTGAAACACAGATTAACAGATGTTTACCAATCCAAACTTTAATTCATCAAGTCCAGAAAAGACTGTACTTGCTTTTCTTTGCTCAAATTTTCTAAAAAAAAAAAAAAAACAAAAAAAAACACTATCTTAAATTCTCATTTTTGAAACAAATTCCATCTGCAGCCAAGGCTGGTTTGCCTAGACTTTGCAGTGTAACTCTGATGTCCTTGAACTCATGGTAATCCTCCTGCCTCAGCCATTGGAATGCTGGAATTATGGGTACAAACCACCATGAGCAGCTGGGATTTGGTTTTTATTTTAGTCTAAGGTTGAATGTAGAGGTTAGCGTATGCTAAACTTGTGTTTTGCCACTAAGCTACAATCCCAGCTCCAAGATTTACTTTAAAAATAACATTGCTATTAAATCTTATTTTTTTTTTAATTGGGGAGGTGCATGCCGTTGTGTGCAAATGGAAGATAATTAATAGGATAAGCTTCTCTTCCTCTAGAGTGTGTTCTCTGGAGATGGAACTCAAGTCATCAACCTTGGTAGATGGCAGTTTCACCCTGCAAGTTGTCTTCCTGTCCCAAGGTTCACATTTTAAATAAACACCCACGTTATCTGATCATCCTTCAAGCAGAGATATTTGCTTGGCTACTTGAATGATCCCAGGACAGGGACAGAACAGGATTTCTTACCCCATATCTAGCTACAAGGTAGTCCAGGAACTTGGAGGGGGTAGACAAATCTTTATTTTAAGTAATTCCAACTGAAACTTAATGCTGAAAAACTTTAAAATGGTTAACAAACCATTGTAATAAGAACGATTATTTTAACCTCATCCCTAAGAGAAAACATGTCCAAGTCACATTAAGTTGTTGAAAATATCATAAAATGACATTTGCAAACATTGCTCCTCTGAAATTACAGCAGTTATTAGACTTGTTGGATTATACTTAATTTAATAACACATTATCCTACAACTGAATATAAAACTGTTTTGGTAACAGTATTTGATAAAATTGCCTTCTTTCATGATTTTACATATTTTCAGCCCAATTTTTACCAACCAGATATAATGACACATGCTTGCAACTCCAGGACTCAGGAGGCATAGGATCCAGAGTTCAAGGTCATCCTTGGCTACATAGAGAGTTTGGGGGAATATACTACATAGCTTAAGAGCCCATAATAAATAAATGTGGTGATCTGAGTGAGAATGATCCCCATAGTGTCTTATATTTGTTCCCTGTTTGGGAAGGATTAGGAGGTGATGTGGGAGTCCCCTCTGTGTGCTGTGATTACCGTTAACAAATAAAGAAATTGCCTTGGCCTGTTGGTAGGCGGGGAGGACTGGACAGAATGCTGGGAGAAGGAAGGCAGAGGGAGACGCCATGGATCCGTTGCGGGAGATAGACATGCTGAAACTTTACTGGTAGGCCACAACCTCGTGATGATGTACAGATTAATAGAATGGGTTAAATTAAAATGTAAGAGTTAGCCAATAAGAAGCTAGAGCTAATGGGCCAAGCGGTGTTTTAAATAATACAGTTTCTATGTGGTTATTTTGATTCTGGGCAGCCAGGACGAACAAGTGGCCTCTCCTC
>NC_022034.1:2981754-2995807 GCF_000317375.1 Microtus ochrogaster
CTACTTCTATATATGCCAGCCTGCTGGCTGCCACACTCACCACAAAGATGATCACAGACTAACCCTCTGAGAGATCAAGCAAGCCCCAGTTGAACACTTCCTTTTATAAGTTGCTTTGGCTATGCTTCATCACAACAACAGAACAGTGAGCAAGTCAGTAAGTAAATAATTTTAAACATAAGCAAATAAACTAAAAACAATCAGTGCTAGAAGAAGTATGTTAGGCCTCATCAAAATGCTACAAATGTGTAAACAAACAGACAAAAGACTTCATTGAAGGGAAGAAGAGCTCTTTGCTAATAAATTGAGATGTATTACTGAATTCTTTGAAGGAACTGCACCCAAACTGGCACATGACGCAGAATTTTGCCCGGGCCTCTGCTGTCTTTTACTGTCTGTTCACTACCCCGTGCCTCTCTCCATGGGCTGACTACACATCTTCCTCCATCTGGTTATTACTCCTCAGCAGTTGTTTTCAATCAAGGATAAAATCATTTAATCACAGATCTCAAGCCCATTATGTACATTAATTAATGTCTGGCATCTCTCAATGAGGTGGGTTAAAAACATTTCAGAGGTGGAAGATCATGTCTAGACAAGTTTGCTGTCTTGTCCGTGGCTCATCGAGAAAACCTGGCTCATTTCCAGAGTCCATGCTTCTGTCTTTTACATAAAAACAGGGTTTATTTCAGTGTATATAACTTTGCTACTGAGGCATCTTATTTTGCAAAGTATTTTGCTGAAGTAAGTACAGAGGTAGTTTTTCGTAAGGTGGAAGCATTTGATGGCACCAGTTCTCAACCCAGCAATTTAGCTGCTGAATATTCTTCAAAAAACAGTGAGTACTTTGGTTGGAGAGAAAATGCCTCAAAGTAAAATAAACAATTAGTTATGGTCACCTAAACAATACCTGCACCATGACAACCCCAGTTGATGTGGCTGTGTGGATAGGAAGGCTCTCACAAGGCCCCACTCCTAAGTGAGCCACTGTAAGCAGCTGATGGTTTCTGGGAGAATGGACGCTCTGTTTTCTCCAGGTATAAGCTCCTTGATAGATTATCCACTACCAAGTGGTCAGTCCTAAACACATGATTGTGTAAGTAACACTAAATGGTCTTAGCAGTGTGTATTTACATATACATACATACATATATACATACATATATACATACATACACACACCTATATTTATAATTGATAAAGAGGTCATACATTTGAAGGGGCTTGGGAGGAGCTAGAAGAGGACAGAGAGAGGGGAAGAAATGATGTAAATATATTTCATATATGTAATTCTCAAAAAATAATTTTAAAGTAAAAAATTCAAGTCCCCCCAGGCCAGGAATCCCCCTCCTCTCAGATCCCTGTCCCCCCGTTCCGACAGAAGGGCTTACTTTGTAAAGCAGGCTGCTGGAACTAAAGGCCCTCCTGCGTGAGTTTCCCAGGGTCTACATTACAGGTTTGTGTGCCCCACTACACCTAGCTCTGCATCTCATCCCATTAACATTGGTGTTGTTGTTTGACTATCTTATTTGATTTTACACATTGGTGCAAAATTTTTTAAATTATTTATAATTTATCTTTTTAAATGGCATTTGCACTTATTTCATGGCTTTACTGAATTTTCATTTGACTGGACAGAAAGACAGGAAATAAAGACCGGTGGGCACATTTGAATAAACAAATAATTGAGGGAGAAGAGGTAGGTCCTTCTTATTGGAAGATATCAATCGACATGTTAGACGAAGGAAAAACAGATGTGGTGGTGCACTGAAGTCCTAGAGGAAGAACCGTGGGTGAGCAGAGGACACAGCATCACTGAGGTGAGATCCTCTGGGAAGTTTTCTCATGGCCAGCACAAAGAGGATATGGTCCAGAAGGGACATCGGCACCTCATGCTGGTAACTGAACTTGGAAATGTGTAAGAATGTCACCTATATAGTGCTGGGTTTGAAGAGATGAAGAAGTCATGGAGAGAAGTTGAGATTTGGCACTGCGTGACAGGTTTGGAATTTCTGAAGAGAGAACAGGAGAGGTTCATTACACTCCCTTACAGTGGCGACTCCAGCATACTGTAGATGCCAGAAGCATGGGACATCAAGTGTCTTTGTGCAGATGGAAAGTTCTATCCTGCCTGATCCCCCACCCACTGAGTACCAAATAAACACACAGAAGCTTATATTCATTATAAACTGGTTGACCTATTGCTTGGGCTTATTACTAACTAGCTCTTACAACTTAAATTAATCCATAACTCTTATCTATGTTTAGCGATGTGGCTTGGTATCTTTTCTCAATAAGGCATTCCCATCTTGCTTCTTCTATGTCTGGGTGGCAATTGTGTCTCTGCCTTTCCTCTTCCCAGAATCCTTAGTCTGGTTGCCCAACCTATACTTCCTACCTGGCTCTTGGCCAATCAGCCTTTTATTAAACCAATATGAATGACAAATCTTTATAGCTTACAAGAGCATTATCCCAAGGCATCTTAGGTATCCTCTATTGCTGTGAAGAGACACCATGATCACATCATAAAGGAAAACATTTAATTGGGAGGCTCCCTTACAGTTCAGAAGTTCAGTCCATTATCATCATGGTGGGAAACAAGGTAGCATGCAGGCAGACACAGTGTTGGAGGAGGAGCCAAGTGTCCTGCATCTTGACTTACAGGCAACAGGAAGTGGTCTCAGACACTAAGTATCTTGAGCATGTATGAGACCTGAAAGCCCACCTCCACAGACACCAACTTACTCCAACAAGGCCACGTCTAGTCTAACAAGCCACACCTCCTAATAGTGCCACTTTCTTTGGGGATCCTTTTCTTTCAAACACCACATGAAGGGTAACAGTAGCTGTGGACTGGAGCTAGCCTGAGCTTAGGAGACAAGCCATGTGTGCCATGGATGGAATCAGACAAGTGGAGACGTCCAAGCCTTTTGAAGCTCAGAAAATAGTGGGTCCCAGACAGCAAACACTCAGCTACTTATTCTTTTGAATTTTGGTTGTGCTTGGATCTAATTATGAATGAGTGCCAGTTCTTTCTTCTTGACTAATAAAGTAATTAATTTATTTTTAATTTCATAGGAGCCCACAGTTGAAAGGCTTTGGACTTTTAAAGAGACATGGGCTGTTTTAAAGAGACTGAGCTTTTTAAAGACTGTGGAACCTTTAAAACTGTTATGTTTTGTATTGTTAGCATGACATCTTGGGGGTGAGCAAAGAAGGTTATAGTTTGTAGTGATGTTTTTGTATATCAAGTTGACAACTGTACTGGTTATTTTTTTTTTATCAACTGACACAAGCTAGAGTCATCTGGGAAGAGAAAACCTTGATTGAGAAAATGCCTTAATCATATTAGCTTTTAGGAAAGTCTATGGGGAATTATTTTGGTTAATGATTGATGTGGGAGGGTCCAGCCCAGTGTGGGTGATGCCACAAAGGGGCAGATGGTCCCAGGTTGTAGAAGAAAGTAAGATGAGCAAGCCATGGAGAGCAAGCAAGCCAGTGAGCCTGCCATGGTTTCCCTCAGTGACAGCCCATCAAGTCTAAGTTTAAACAAAACGTTTCCTCAACCAAGTTGCTTTGGGTCACGTTTTACCACAGCTCTATAAAACAAACTAGGGCAGCCTCCTGTCCCTATTCCTAATGCCACCAAAACGCTTCTCTGGATAGTAGGAGTGACGTGGAAATGGGTCTAAGGGGTTAGGAAACTATGTAGTCCAATGAATGGAGCTAGAAAACATCATATTGAGTGAGGTAACCCAGACCCAGAAAGACAGTTATCATATATACCCCCCAAAAAACCTGAACCCAAATCTAAGATAGAAGAAAAGTCTACTTACTAACATCTTTCTCCATCAAAAAAAAAAAAAGCTGATATTACAATAGAAAAATGGCCGAAGAACTGAAGCGAGACTTTCACGAAATATAAATCACTAATATAAACATTTTACCTTAGATGTTTAAAAATGTGATGGACTAGCAGGGCTGAAGAGATGTCTCAGCAGTTAGGAGTACATGCTGTGTAACCAGGAGCTATGGGAGCCTGGTTCTTATATAACAAGCTGGGTATTTCATAACACTCCCAGGAGTGCACTCACAGACCCAAACACACATACACACGAAATTAAACAGACTTTAAAGGAATGAAGAACTTTTGGTTGACTATGATAATAACAATTTATAACAAATATAATAGCCAACTTGACCATTGCAGCAATTAAACATTCTGAAATACTTAAAGCATATCATGATAGGAGCTTTTTATATTCTGCACATGGAACTTTAAATCAAAATAATCAGTGCCCCGTGTTAGGAACACAAATACATCCATCTTACCTACTCATTCCTTTTCCAGAAAGTAGTCAAGAAAAGAATCACAGATGCTCTGAAGGTCACATGACAGGCTCTCCTCCTGAAAATTTAGGAGACAGCGATTGCTACCGTTTATTTTTCAAGGGTCGCAGGGCAACGCTTCTACTCCCTGTGATTACTGATCGGATGACTACCAGGTAAATGACCGTAACACGGCTGGTCAGATGCTTAGTGGGGAAGGGTGTTCGCCACCAAGCCTCAGATACGTAACTTATATTGTGGAATGGGAGAAATCGCTCCTGCAAGTTACTGACTTCCACACATGTGCATGCCATGCATGCGCTTATAAACACAAAGCAAATATAAAAACAACAGAAAATGTAAATGTTAATCCTAGCAAACAAGATTCCAAATAAATGACAGTAACTAAAATTGTTGAATAAATTATAGGATAAGCACATGAATGGGGTATTATATACTCAGGAAAAATGTTTTAAGCAATTATTTAAATATAGAGATTATTAAGCAATTTAAATAGTGAGATAAACATTGGGTTCATATTCTGATTCCAATTTTATTTCCTTTTTTCTCTAGCTCATTGTTTTCTGATTTTTTTTGTCTATGTGTGTTTGTGTGTACATGTATGTGTGCCTGTGTGTATATATGGGCTTAGTATGTAGGTCAGAAGATAACACGAGTGTCATTTCTCAGATGCCATCCACGTAGGGTTTTTGTTTTGTTTTGTTTTTGAGATAGGTTGTCTCTCTGGCCTGGACTGGTTGGCTGGTGAGTCCTAGGGATCGGCCCTCTCTACCTCCCAGGTGCTAGCATTACTAACCCTCAGCACTGTTTCCTGGATATTTTCACATGGATCCTGGGGACCCAGTTCAGTTCTTCATGATTGAGCAGCAAGCAGTTTACTCACTGAGTTATCTTCCAGCACCCCATTTATTTAGTTAGTTTAGCTAGTTATTCTTTTTTATTGTCTGGAGAGATGGCCATGGGTGCTGGGAACCAGACTCTTATATTTTTGGTTGTGAGCCTAGCCTTTAACGGCTGAGCCATATCCCCAGCCCGTAGTTATTATTTTTGTAACAGCATCTTATGTCGCCCAGGATGGCTTCAAACTCCTGATCTTCCTGCTACAGCACCATTTGCTGAGATTATAGGCATTACCAACATCTCTAGCCATGCAATTTTATTTTTAAATACATATAAGAACTGAGAGTCTGGAGAGATAGTTCAGTGATTATGAGCACTGTTGTTCTTGCAGAGGACCTGGGTTTGGTCCTCAGCACACATGTGCTGGCTCACAAACACCTATAACTCCAGGTCCAGATCACTATAAATAAATTTTTAAAAGATTATGCAGTGAGTTATTAATGTTTTTAGAAAGTCTCACTGAATTCCTAAGCAAAGTTTATTGCTCTTCTCACCAGAGAAGTATCCACATTCATGACATTCTGTTTAGAGTGTGGTTTGAGCATACATGCAATCTCATCAACCAAACACAGTTATCAAGCATCAAGAACACAAAATATCATACAGGATCTCAAGATTTGAGTAATGTTTTGGAGCTTGGATCTAAACAGGGTTCCACACTGCTTGGACTGACCTTGATCTCTCTCTCTGTGGCTGGGGATTATATTGTCTCTCTCGCTCCATTTTTTTAAAGGCAAGGTCAGAGCCCTGGCTGTCCTGAAACTTGATTTGTAGAGACCAGGCTGGTCTCAAACTCACAGACATCCACCTGCCTTAGTGCTGGGATTAAAGGCACACACCACCACTGCCCAGCCA
Source organism: Microtus ochrogaster (assembly GCF_000317375.1). Lineage (NCBI taxonomy): Eukaryota > Metazoa > Chordata > Mammalia > Rodentia > Cricetidae > Microtus > Microtus ochrogaster. Next base: position 2,987,860 of record NC_022034.1, read on the forward strand.
GCTGGGATGGTCTTAAACTTGTAATGCTTCTGTCTGTAACATGTCTGTCTCCCTACACATTTGAGAAGTTGTGTCATAGCTTACTTCCTTGACATTGTCCCTTAAAAAAAAATCATTCCTTCCTGTCTTAGTGGCTGATGCCTGTAATCCTAGCACCTGTGAGAGGGGCAGAGGGATCAAGAGTTCAAAGACAGCACAGTCTACAAGAAACCATGTCACAAACAAACAAAAAATGGGTAGGATTTAAGAGGAAAAGCAAGGGAGATAAATAGGGGCAGAGGAAACAATACTATCAGAAGCTTGATTTTACTTGGCAACTGTATTCCTTGGGCAGCTAACTGTGCTCCAAACTGGGTGACCTGAAACAACTTCAGCCCACCGCTGCTAGCAAGGGAAGTCATGGCAACCATGGGGGAAACCCTTCCTTACCTCTTCTGGCTTCATATGCCCTCCCTTTTGTTCTTGCTGTCTTTGTGTCCAAGTTTCTCCCTTGTATAGTAAAAGACACAGGCCAGGCCATACTGGATTAGGGCCCACGCTAATGACCTCATTCTTAATTACCTCTGTTTAAAAAAAAAAAAAGTTTTCTAAATATGGACTCATTCTCATTCTGAAGTACCGAAGCTGAATCTTCAAATCTCTTTTGTAAGGCCAGAACTAAACTCACAAAATCAATTTTATAGAACAGTAGTTTGGGAAAATCACGAGCCAATCTTGAGAGAATGGCTAGGACAGATGAAGAACTTTGATGGCAAGGCTGAGTAAATTGATGGGTTTTTTTGTTTTTGTTTCTTTTTGTTTGTTTGTTTTTTTGGTTTTTCGAGACAGGGTTTCTCTGTGGTTTTGGAGACTGTCCTGGAACTAGCTCTTGTAGACCAGGCTGGTCTCGAACTCACAGAGATGTGCGTGCCTCTGCCTCCCGAGTGCTGGGATTAAAGGAGTGCGTTTTTAAATAGCGCAAGGAGGTCCTTGGAAACAGGACAGAACATAGGCTGGGTCCCCGTTCTCCTGATATGACTTGAGTGAGACAGCCAGAATACTTATGTTTTTGGTTTTGTTTGGTGATTTCTGCATCACAACCGTCAGTCCTTCTTAGCAGGTAAGACGCTAAGAGCGTGTGCGGAGAGGAGAAAGCCAACAGAGGACACAGCTGGATGCGTGCAGAGGGACGCTCCGCTACCCTCAGGGGAATTCTGGGATAACGCCATGGAAAACAAACATGAGACACGGGGAAATCTGCAATGGTTTATGAACAAAAGGTGCCAGAATGTTCTATGTACTGCGGAGTTCATTGCCAATGTACGGTCAAGACACTGTCCAGCAACTGGAACCGTGGTGAGTCATCTAAAACCTGTAATGAGCTTACTATCCTCAGGCCACATGTTGGGCAATTGCCCTTGATATATGGCCTCATTATGACATCATCCTCTTTAAGAACAGCTTTGTTTTTGGAAAGCTCCACTCTAGAATGATTCGTGGTTGTTTCGTGTGGAATCAGTGCAGATGTCTCTTGTGGTCACTTGTGTCATTGTGACACCGAATGCCTTCTTAGAGACTGACACCGCAGATGAAATTAGTTGTCTGTCTCAAGTCTGAGCTCCAGATGCTACTGGAGCTCGAGAGGTCAAGGTGCAGAGTAGGGATTTATAGAGGCTTACTTGTTCTTCCCCACTGGGTGTGGACAATCAGGGTTTCTCTGTCCTTCACACCTACCTCTGAGGCAGCTACTACTAGTGGACTTTGGAAAGTCAGCTAATTTTATAACTCAAATTAGTTTCAATGTGACTGCAAATATTTTAGATATTGAAGAAAGTAACTTCCCTTTTAGTTTTAAAAGTTTTGTACTCGTCATTATAAATGTCACAAAGGGCTGGGTGGTGGTGGCGCACACCTTTAATCCCAGCACTTGGGAGGCAGAGGCAGGCGGATCTCTGTGAGCTCCAGGCCAGCCTGCTCTACAGAGAGAGTCCAGGACTGCCAAGGCTGTTACAGAGGAAGCCCTGTCTCAAAAATGAAAAACAAACAAACACACAAATAAATAAATAAATAAATAAAGGGGATGGGGTTTGCAGTTCTGGGTCAGCATCAGTGTGTATGGGACCTTGAACATAAACCCTCAGCTCTAAGAAAGCAAAAGGAAAAAAGGAGGGAGGGAGGGAGGGAGGAAAGGAGGAAGAAAGGAAAAAGAACGCGAACATGGGGTATATAGTCAGTGAATAACATTTTCAGTTCTGCTTGTCCACTCTTCTCACACTTTGTGGACTTCTTTCCAGCAGAAAGGCCACGGAGGTTGGTACATGGGACTGTGCTGGAAGCTGATGCTCACATCACTCTCAAAGAGCCACAAGGAATTACGGTTGTCCGTTGTGGGATACACACCTGGTCTGTGCAGACAGTCACTATTCACTAGTCACAGTAGGCCCAGAGTTGCTAGACTTCAGATTTTTCAAGAGAAGTTGGAAATTCTTTTTTCTCTTTTAGAAGATACTCTGGTTTTTAAAATAAAAGCATAGAATTTTTGAGGTTCTGGGTTTGATTCCAGTTCCATAAAAAAGATTAAAAACTTAGGACAGAAGAGATGGCCCCAGAGCTCAGAGGACTTGACTCTAAGTCATAATTGCCTATAACTCACCTCTAGAAGGTCAAACCTGTAACTCGTAACCAAGTGCTTGTAACTCCAGCTCCAGAAGATACAACATCTTCTTTTGGCCTTCAAAAACATGCTCAAATATGGCATGTATTCATGCACATATAAAAATAAACATTTTTTAAAAGAAGTTAAAAACTTCCTGTCTAAAGCAATGAATGGACCTTGGACGTTTTAAGCTAATAATCTTCTTTTAAAAAATATTTATATTTTTATTACATTTACTAATTTGTTCATTGTATGTATGTCCCCCACACATGTCAAGGCCTCCACATGTGTGGAGGTCAGATGACGAGTTGGGGCATGCTTTCCACTGTGTCGGTTCTGAGGGTCAAGTGCAGGGTCATTGTTTTCACAGCTAGCAGCTTTACCAGCTGAGCCGTCTTGCCAGCTGGAAGTGATGGAAAGACCCTTGATTCTGCATCGGGTGTGGTAGTATGTGCCTGTAATCCCAGAATTTAGGAAGATGATGCAAGAGGATTCTGAATTTTAGGCCAGCCTGGACTACCACAAAGTGAAGCCTTGTCTCAAAACAACAATAAAAATATATATACTATAGCTAAACCAAAGCAAACAAAAATACTCCAAACCATAGAAACACTGTATTTCATCTCCAGACTGGTTAAGGTGAAGTTATGTGGTGAAGCAGAAGTCACAGCGCTGACCAGAGGGTGTGTGGAGAGCATGCTGAGAGCATCTGACAAGATCAGGTGTGTATAAATGCACATATTTTCTGACTTGGTAATTGTAGTTCTATGAATGCATTCTATAAATACTTGCACATCTCATAATACATACAAAAGAACTATATACCATAACCTTTCAAGTAATAAAACACTGTGAACAACTGGAAAGTATAAAAGATGCTGACTCCTGAGAGTGGATGAAGAGAGCTATGCATGTATTGGCATGGCCAAGTCCTATTACAAACACCAGATAAATGGGTGTAGTGTACAGGTCTGTAATCCCAGCACTTGGGAGGTAGATGCAGGCATTCAGAGTCACCCTTTGTTAGATATGGTCTGAAGCCAGCTAGGGCTACATGGCTCTGCCTCAAACAAACAAAGTAAAAACAAAAAGGAGAAAAAGAAAACACTTGAAACCAAAAAATTAAAAGGAAAAGCAAGAGTATGCTGGAGATAAAGTTCAGTAGCTTAGCTTGTCAAGACTTATCAAAGTCCTCAAATACATTACCAGTTGGAAGTTTCTTCTTGTTTCTTTTTGAAGGAAAGAGTTTAGCCAGAAGACACTGACAGTTTAAGCATATTTTTACTTGCCAAAGTGAAGCAAAACAACGCAAAGAGAATATTCTAGAGAGATTGGAGAAGGCTGCCTTGAAAGGGGCATAGCAGCAAAAAATTAAATAAATAAATAAAGATAGAGATGATAGATGGATAGATAGATAGATAGATAGATAGATAGATAGATAGATAGATAGATACAGTTGCCTACTTGCATTTAAGTTTGTATTCTATCAAACACAGGTATCAAAAGTGTCTCTTTCTAATAAATATGTGTCGAGGTGTAGGCATAATTTTCGGTCCCACCACCCAGCTCCCAAATAACCACACAGAAACTTATTACTAAATATAAATGTTTGGCTAATAACTTAGGCTCATTACTAACCAGCTCTTACAACTTAAGTTAACCCATATTTAATTTAACCCTTATCTAAGTTCTACCATGTGGTTCACATTTCCTTGGTATGACACGTTCATCCTGCTTTTCCCTGTGTCTCTGCGTGACTCTGCCCTTCTTCATCCCAGCAAGCTCTCTCTCTCTGTCTGAAAGTCCCACCTAACCTCTTCCTGCCTAGTTATTGGCCATTTAGCTCTTTATTTAAGCAATAGAGCAACATGGCTTCACAGTGTACAAAAAGATTGTTCCACAACATGGAGGTCTCCATCTGTAGTCCTAGCACTTGAAGGGAAGAGCAGTAAGATCATTCTGACAACTGAATTCCACCCTCCAGACACATACAGCAGAAGGAGAGAAGTCACACACACACACACACACACACACACACACACACACACACTGTCATTCACAATGTGTGCACTTGCATATACAAAAGATGAAAAACCAAATATATACAAATTTAAAAAAAAACAACCTGTCTTTAAAATAGTGTCCAGTCTAGAATTTACAGCACAGCAAATAAAAGCACTAGTTTAATTTATTCTCAAAAAGATCAATAACAAAGTCTTATTTAGATTGTCACATGTCTATCCAAATTGTGTAGATGTTTCCATCACAGTATACAATGAGCAAGAATACTGCAACAACGTTTTAATTTCAGTGGAACTTAAAAGAGTGGAGGTCAAAGGACTAAAGCATCTGTTGCAGAAAGCGAGCCGCCTGAGTAAGTCTTGGCCACCAGCCTGGAGACAGGAAGTGCTCGCAGAGTCCCCAGGGGCGTGGTATTGTGGGACTATTCAGGTTAAATACTGTTCATTAAAGCCTTGCGTCCCCCGGGAGAAAAACAATACCTGCTAAAAGTGGCACACGTTAGCAAAGCTATCTCCAGAGACCTCCTGAAGCATTCTGAGGATGGAACCTGAGAATTCTACAGTTCAAGAGCTTTCTCCTGCCGCCTCTTTTGCCTCATTACAGGCAAGAGACTCTTAAGGTGAAGAGGGTTGTTGCCGGACGGGGTGCTGTCAGGTCCATTGAAGAGGGAGGTCCTCTGGTAATTTATCAGGAGGAGAATTTAATTTCATCAGCTGCAATTGTGGTCATGTGATTGTCATCCTGCATTCCTGGAGAGACTTTTGAAAAATAACCGTTACAACTCTGTAAGCAGAAGATCTGGTTACAGAGTAACTGAGAGGGGACCCAGAAGGGTGAGGGGATGAGGGCTGCGGAGCAGAAGCAGGAGAGACAGAAGTAATCAGTGAGAAGAGGGCTTAGTGCTGATTCAGGGTGACAGTGGCTGTGCCCACTGCCAGGAGGGCTACACCAAACCGAGCTAGCAGAAGCATCAGGGAGCTACAGGACATCAAAGAAATGGAACCTGAGAAAACAGCACTAATGTAAAGAATTGTGTCTGGCCTGAGGGGAGGGATGAAATCCCTTGCAGCCAGACTTTTTCCACTTCACAGAAACCATCTTTTCGCAGATGTACCGAGAACAAATGGGATGAAAGCCATTGGGAGAGGCTCTGTGGGACATTTTGTTTGGGTATAGGGGAAGTTCAGCAAGTAAAAGATTTAAAAGGAAAAGTAGAAACATAAGTATGGGGATAATAAGGAGGAGCCCCTGTGTGTGTGCTCTTGTATAAGCCCATGTGATGTGCAGAGGCCAGCGGTCCATGGATGCTGTTTCCGTGATTCCTCTGCTCTCCAATTTAAACTCTTCTTTCCTTTTTACCTTTTTGTTTGTGTTCTGTTTCTTGAGACAGGGTCTCATTACGAACCAGTGTGGCTGGGCTGGAATTTGCCATGTAGACAAAGCTGGCCTCAAACTCACAGAGGTCTGCCTGTCTCTGCTTCTAGAGTGCTGGGATTAAATGTGTGCGCCACCATGCCAAGATTCCACTTTAGTTTTTTGGGTTGTTTTGCTTTGTTTGAGAGAGACGGGGTCTCTCCACATATCCCAGACCATTCTGGACCTCAGAACGATCTGCCTGCCTCTGTCTTCTGAGTGCTGGGATCAAAGGTGTGCACCACCACACCTCACCCACTTTAGTTTCTGCGAGGCTCTCACTGAACACTGAGCTCACAGATCCAGACCACCTGCCTGACCAGTGATCTTCGTGGATCTTCCTGTGTCTATAACCCTGCTGGGCTGACAGATGTGTGTTGCTATGGATTTTTATGTTTGTGCCAGTGATCCAAACTCAAATCCTTATACTTATACAGCAAGCATTTCACTCACTAGATCTCCATCCCAACTTGGTACTGAGGTGCTCATAAAATGCACATGGGTTCGTGTAAGCTAGGTTATGCAAGTCTGGTAAGGGAACCTACTCAGGATAGGAAGTTGGCAGCCGAAAACAACCTAAAATGCAAGTTATACTCTTCGGATACATTAGGCATCACTTGGCTGATCTGACAGCCATCTATTAATCCATCTTCAATGTCAGACTCTTGTTTGTAACTAAGATACGGAGTATATTTTATTTTAAACCCTCAAACCCCTGTGTGCATATGCCTTTATCTAATTCTCTCAAATGTTCTCTACGATTCTAGATTAGGAAACAGATGTTTATCTATTACCAGGGACTTTAGCTGGAAGTCAAGTCTGAAATGCTCCTGTAATTCCATTTGATCTGGACCCTGTCTTTGAAAACTTCTCATTTTGAAGCCAAACATGGCGGTACATGGCTTTAATCTCAGCACTCAGGAAACCGAGGCAAGGGGGTCCCTGTGAGTTCCAGGACCTGCCAGGATACACAGAGAGACCCTGTCTCAAAAAACAAAACAAAACAAAACAAAACAAAACAAAACGAAAAGCAGGGCTACACTGGCCAGGGAATCAGGTAGGCAACCTTCAATGTCAGTCCCCTAGTCTTATCCACAGCTTTGAGGCAGACCATCTTCTGCGGCCTCCCTTCCTCTCGGCCCCCATACCCAGCAGATCATGCAGACAGTTTCCTACAGCTTTCCCTTACCATGCCATCGCTTTGTCTCAGCCACAAATCCTGGGAGATACTCCCTGGGAACCAGCCATCCACAGGGAATCGGCGAGGTGATCTTCACCCTCCCTCCTCTCCTCCAATTCCAGTCTCCCAATCACACTCCCAACTTAGCAACAGATCATATTCTGTGTCTTCTCCTTGCTCTCTGCCCCCATCCCCAGGGGTCTGTGTAGATTTTTCTGATACAGCAAGCTTTCCTCCCTCCTGTGGACCAGCTCAGGACCTCTCCCCACTTCTAGCCCATCCCCATTCCTTAGAGTCAGCTCCCAACCTAGATACAGAGTCTAACAGGAACTCCGAGTGGTAGCACCTGGGAGAATCTCAGAAGCATTCCTCACCAGGTGATCCATTGCCATCACACTCTCCAAAGAACCAGAGAGGGCAGCAATTCAAGGAATGGAAGTCTCAACTGAACAAACACAACACCCGATACCAGCTCCTAAATTACATTCATCTCAAAACCAGAGGTGCGTAGATTCCAACATAAAACACAGACAATAAGAGTCAAGACAAAACTTGGCGGTGGTGGCGCACGCCTTTAATCCCAGCACTCAGGGGCAGAGGCAGGCGGATCTCTGTGAGTCCGAGGCCAGCCTGGTCTACAAAGGGAGTTCCAGGACAGGCTCCAAAGCTACAGAGAAACCCTGTCTCAAAAAAACAAA
>NC_022034.1:2997867-3000407 GCF_000317375.1 Microtus ochrogaster
TAACATCACACCTGAAAGTTCTATAAAAACAACAACAAAATAACAACCAAAAGGAGCACACAGCAAGAAATAATCAAATTTAGGGCTGATATAAGTAAGACAGAAAGAACAATGAAATAATACAATCAATAAAACAAAGAGTTGTTTCTTTTAGGAAATCAATAAAATGGACAAACCCTTAGCCAAATGGGCTAAAATTAACTTCTCTCTAGAGAAGACAAATTAACAATATAAGAGACAAAAAAGGATTAGTTCAGTAAAAAAAAAAAAAAAGGTCATCCTACCAAAAGCAATCTATAGATTCAATGTAATCCCATCAAAATTCCAAAGCAATTCTTCACATAACCTGAAAGGATAATTTGCAGCAGCATATAGGTATACACAAAAATATGCAGGATATAGAAAACAATTCTAAATATTGAAAGAACTGCTGGCGATAATGCCATCCCCAATCTCAAATTGTATTCAAGATATATGGTTATAAAATCAGCATGGATTGACATAAAAATAGACATATTGGTTAATAGAACCAAGTTGAAGACCCAGATGTAAATACATACACTTATGGACATCCAGTTTTTATTTCTGTTTTATGTGCATTGGTATTTTGCCTGCATGCATGTCTGTGTGAGGGTGTCGAATCCCTTGGAGGAAGAGTTATAGGCAGTTGTAAGGTGCCAGACAGCTGCTGGAACTTGAACCTAGGTCCTCTGGAAGATCAGACAGTACTCTTAACCATTGAGGCATCTCTGCAGGCTCTAGACACCCAATTTTTATAAAAGTCAGAAATACACACTGGAAAAGAAAAAGACAGCATCTTTAACAAACAGTGCTGGCCCAACTGGATGGCTGCATGCAGGACACTACAAATGGATCCGTACTTATCACTCTGCACAAATTTAATTCCAAATGGATCAAAGGCCTCAACATAGGGGTAGCTTTATGGAATCATTAGAAGAGAAGTCGGGAGAAAGTCTTGAATTAATTGGCACAGGAAAATACTTCCTGATCAGAAAACCAATAACACAAGCACTAAAAACAATTAACAACATGAAACTGAAAAGATTCTGTATGGCAAAGGACACCATCATTGGGACAAAGTGATAGACTATAGAATGAGAAAACATTTTTACCAACCACACATCCAATAGAGGTCTAATATCCAAAGCATATAAAGAACAAAAAAAGAAAAAAGAAAAGAAAACTGGACATCAAGAAAACAACCCAATTAAGAAGTGGGATCCAGATCTAAACAGAGAACTCAGGGAATTCAAATGGACGAAAAGCACTTTTTAAAAATTCTTAGCATCCTTAGTCATCAGGGAAATGTGAATCAACTACTCATAGATTTCATCTTATGCCAGTCAAAATAACCAAAATCAATACAGCAAATGACGGCTCACGCTGGCAAGGATATGGAGTAGGGGAAGATACATGCATTGAGATGGGAGTGCAAACTTGTACAGCCACTATGGAAGTCAGTGTGGTGGTTTCTCAGGAAGTTGGGAATTAATCTTCTTAAGATCTTGCTATACCATTCTTGGTATATACCCTGAGGGTTCTACATTCTATTACAAAAGACACTTGCTCAACCATGTTCACTGCTACTCTTTTCCTAATAACCAGAAGTTAGAAAAAGCCTAGATGTCCACCAATAGATGAATAGACAAAGAAACATTTAGACAATGAAATATTACGCAGCTGAAAAACAGAATCATGAAATTCACTGGTAAATGGATGGAGCTAGAAAAAAAAATCTCGAGTGAGGTAATGCAGTCCCAGAACACAAATATGGTATTATTCACTTATATGTGAATGTTTTCTGTTAAGTCTTTGATGAGCAAGTTACAATCCAGGTTAGGTATAGAATAAAGAAATGGTGGAGCTGGTTCTCTCTGGGAAGGGGCAATGGAATAGATAGTTATGTATGGATGGCGTGAGGGGCAGGAATGGGAGGATCAAACGGGGAGGGAGAAGGAGGAGAGAGTTGAGGAGAGAATAAGGTGATGGACAGCCAAAACTAGGGCTATTTGGGGGGTCATAAGGAAAGCTAATACAATAGATGCTTCCAAAAATACACACATATATGAAGGCAATCTAAATGAAATCACCATATAATGGGTGTGACGGAGTCCCAACTGAACATCTCTCATCACCCAAATGAAGCTTCTAGGGCCAGGAATGGGTTGTATCCAAATTGTTGGCCAAAGGGGCGCCATGGGAACCTCCAAACAACCCAGGTTGTTGCCAAGGCTATTGATTGCTCTCCATAAACTGTCAGGAAGGCTCTACGGCTGAAGACAACATCTACACAAAACATGGAACACAGAGAAGCTGAGCTGCTGCCTACCTAAAACCTCCACTCCTGTGAACTAATGTCCATGGTCCTAGAAGGTGCTCTGCACACCACCAAAGAAGAAAGGTAAACACCAGCCCAACTACAACCTTCAACCTACAATGATGACCTTATTCCATGTCTGGCTTTGTGGCTGGGTGGCTGGGTGGCTGGTTGGCTGGTTGGCTGTTTGGCTGGGTGGCTG
>NC_022034.1:3000667-3005220 GCF_000317375.1 Microtus ochrogaster
GTGGCTGGGTGGCTGGCCTGGCATTCTCCTCTCCTTTTCTCACTCTTCTCTCTTCTATTTTTCCTGCTTTTATTCTCTCTGGCTGGCAGCTCCTCCTATCCCTCTCCTGCCTTGCTACTGGCCATCCAGCTCTTTATTAGACTGTAAGTGGAGACTGTTCTTTCATTTTTCCAGCCACCCAGACCTGAGGAATCACACAAAAACTATATTAATTACAACACTGTTTGGCCAATGGCGTAAGCATATTCCTAGCTAGCTATTACATCTTAAATTAACCCATTTCTATTGTTTTCTATTTTACCACAAGGTTCCCTGTTTGTTACCTCTTGATTCTTGGGTGGCTACATGGCATCTTTCTCCTTCAGCTGCTGCGTGGTATCCGCCTAACTCCACCTTCTTTCCTCCTCTATCTCTGCTTGGATTTTCTGCCTTGCTATATTCTGCCCAGCCATAGGCCAAAACAGCTTCTTTATTAACCAATGGCAATAAAACATATTCACAGCATACAGAGGGCAATCCCACATCATTAGACCAAGCAGGTGTTTTAGACAGGCAAAGTAACAGAGCTTCACAGAGTTAAACAAATGCAACACATCTTTGCATCATTAAAACAAACACTTCACAGCATAAACAAATGTAACACATCTTAAACTAATATTCCACAACAGACAGGAGACCAGATAGAGCAGGAAACTAGAGGAAAACCAAATACTACTGTTCCACTAAATGTTATTATGCTATACTGTCTTTGCTCAGCGGTCATCGGTGTAGCATTTTTCTGCCATAGATAGGAACAGAGACCCTCATCTGGACAATATTTAGAGAGCAAGAGGCCTTGAAATACTCAGTCCTAAATGGGATGTCTCCATCAAATCCCTTCCCTCACAGCTCAGGGAATCTTGGGGAAGAGGATCCAGAAAGATTGTTAAGAACAGAGGGAGACAAGGACACTCAGGAATCAAGGCCTTCTAACCACAGCAGGCTGGCATGCATGAGCTCACAGAGACTGTGGCAGATACACAGGGCCTGAATGGGTCTGTGCCAGATGGGGTTCCAGCATTTAGAGGAGAAGTGGACACAAGTCCACATCCCTAACCCAGAAGCTATTTCCAATTGATAACTACTCACAAATGAAACTCAGTTTTTCCCTACAGAGTCACTGGCAATACTAACTACTCTTAGGCCCCACACCCAGCAGTAGACAGTCAACACAAAACACACTCCATGATATCTTTGGAGGTTCTTTGTATCCTAAGGTTTTGACAGGGATTTTCTGTTTCAACCTTACATGTCTTTTGTATATATATTATAGCTTCCAATTTTTAGGCTTGTATACATTTTCCTGTATATGCAAACCTGTGTGTTTCTGCATCTACATGTGTATCTCATGCCGTTTCTTTGACTCTTTTTCTTCTGTTTCCTTCTACCTTATCTTATTTTATTATTATTATTATTTAGATGTCTGTTTTCTAAGAAGAGATGGAAAGAGTGTGGACTCCAATGGAAGAGAAGAGGAGAGGAATCTGGGAGGAGTTGGGGGAGGGGAAACCATAACAGAATATATTGTATAAGAAAAGTCTATTTTCAGTAAAAGAAAGAAAAATATTATGGAAACCTTAAAAATAACAACAGCAACAAAACAAAACAATAGAAGTTATTTTGGAATAATTACAGACTTACAGAAGGTTTACAAGAACACAGCAAAGACCTGTACCTATTCTCAGACACTGATTGATGGTTTTTTACTATTTGATCTTTCTCTTCTTCCACCACACATTATATAATAGAGAAAAATCGTTGGATGTATGTTTCTTGTACACACATAGCATTTAGGTTTCTTTTTCCTTTTTAAAGTCTTTGTCTCTAATTTACACGTGTCCTTGATTTCTCTTTTTATCACAACACACTGACTCTATTTTTAAAGAGTTTAGGGCCACGTGTGCAGTGTTCACTTGTGATCTCAGTACTCGGGAAAAGAGGTAAAAGAATTGCCTTGGTCTGCATAGTGAGTTCCAGGTTTAACCACCTTGACTCAAAAACAAAACAAAACAAAAAGTAACAAGCAGACAGACAGAAAGATGAGTAGACAGGCTGTCCTGGAATCTGCTTTGTAGAGAGAAGTTTATGTTGCATTTCCTGATGCATTCTCAGGATTTTATCTGGTTATCCATTTTGACAGACTATTGTGAGAAGATGGTCTTGTCTTACTCTATCCCAGGGATATGGCTCCTCTCATCATTAGTGATGCCCACCAGATTTCTCTACTGTAAAGTGATGGAGGAAGGTCATTGGTTGATTAAATAAAGAAGCTGCTTGCCCTAATAGGTTAGAACGTAGGTGGGAGGAAGAGGAAGTGAGCTGAGAGACTCGACAGCTCTCCTCTCAGGGGCAGACGCCTCAGAGAGACAAGAGATGCTCCACTCTTGCGGGCAGAGGCGAGAGCTCTGCTCTCTGAGGCACACACGATGAAGCTCCGACCCAGGATGGACGTAGGCTAGAATCTCCGTGGTAAGCCACCTTGTGGGCTACAGCAGATTATTAGAGATGGGCTAGTCCAGGTGCGAGAGTTAGCCGAGAAAAGGCTAGATAGAAATGGCCAAGCAGTGATTAAATGAATACAGTGTCTGTGTAATTATTTCCGGTAAAGCTAGCCTTACGGGCAGCGGGGTGCTGGGGACGCAGCCCACTGCTCCTATTACTACAGTAAAGTTACTATTTTTCCAGTTTTAGTTCAGTCCGGGACTCTAATTTTTTTTCTTTTCATAAGAGTTACCCATTCCATAGGTAACTGGTATTTCCTGACCTATGGCTTCTTGGGTCTCTCTTTCCTTCAGCCATTCTAAGCTTGGTGGGAAATGATTTAGAATACAATCTTACCATCTTTAGGAGAGCATGACAGAATGTAGCAAGACCCATTCGCATGAAAAAATAATTACAGAGACAGAGAAAAATACTGTGATGACACATTGTAGATTATTCTGCCCATCTGAAACATATCTAAGTGGTATTGTTATTTCAAATTTCTTTTTTAATTTGAATTTATTCATTTTATATGTGTGTGTTTTTCCTGCATGTGTCTATGTGTGTGGTGGCTGTGGACCCCCAGACCCTGAATTTCCTGTAAACAACTTGGTTTCCAATGCTTACAGCTGCTCTGAGCAAAAACAACTTGTTTTCCTGTGTTTGCAGCTGCTCTGAGCATGAGACCCTCAGGAGTTCCTGATGGCAGGGAGTGGTGTCTGGTGGGTTTACTGGGGCTTGGCTATCAGTTATAAAGATCCTTTTATAAGCTGCCCTGGAACACAGTAAAGGGGACAATCTTGGGGAATTCAAGGATGACCCTCGTCCCCGTGTCTCTGTCTCTTTGTCTGTCTGTCTGTCTGTCTCTCTCTCTCTCTCTGTGTGTGTGTGTGTGTGTGTGTGTGTGTGTGTGTGTGTGTGTGTGTCAATCTCCAGGCCCTTGCCCAAGACTCGCGAACAGTCACGCGGTACAGGCACAAGCATAGCTCCGTAGCGAATAGCACAAAAAGCAGAGGTGGCGTTGTGCGTTACATGAGTGCATGCCCGGTATCTGAGGAGGTGAGAAGTTGGTATCTAATTTCCTGGAACTGGAGTTACTAATGGCTGTGAACTAACAAGTGGGTGCTGGGAACTGAACCAGGTTCTCTGCAAGAGCAGCCTGGTGCTCTTATGCACTGAGCCATCTGTCCAGATCTCATCAGGTTAAGATAGCTAAAGATAACCACTGCATTCCTTAGTTTGAAGAAGAGGAGACTGTGGGAGTTTTAGCATTCGATCTGCAATATGGAGTTGAGCTGGAAGAATTTCCTCTTTCTCCTGATACCACGATAGTGTTTCCCTGCAAAGTAATGAATTAGGTTTTCTTGTTTTTCTCACACTTAAAAATATGTGCAGCCAGTCATAAACCATGACGAAACTTCCCAAGAGAGCTTGTGGTTCAAATCTTATGGCCAGCTGTAAGGGTGAACACAGTGTTTAGACACACTTGCTTCTTGGCGTAAGACATATTTGAAGGGCACTGCCAAGGACAGGAGAATAAGTACCTTATGGGGCATGAACACTAAACATTACCCTGGTGAGTAAAGCAACCGGAGCTGAGCCGGAAGTTACAGCAGATAATGTCACTCTTATCACTGGTAATTACTGGCCATGCAGCTTTAATACCCTGCCTACTGCAGAGTAAAACCTACGTGGCAATTTAAGCACCACTTAGTAGTCAGCATCAGAGAGGAATAGAACTGATCAGTAGACTGATTTTTTTTTAACTTGTGAGGAAAAATAGATTAAAGGTAATATTCACAGGCTAGGCTTCAAGGAGCAATGGCTTAATTTTGGTCTCTGTGGGGAATTCTCTCTTACAGGAATTTCTATGGCCAATGGAGGATTAGCAAGAAACGATCTGGAGGAGACTGGAGATGTTAAGATCGAAGAATCTTCCAAACTCTTGGTTGTTTGTTGTAATAAGAGCAGCGGGGCTGCTCCCCAGCACCCCGCTGCCCGCACGGCTAGCTTTATACCCTAAATAATTACAC